>NW_011494740.1:3098409-3115628 GCF_000754665.1 Bison bison bison | reverse complement strand
TTTTGGCAAAGCCTTTTTATAAAGTCTGGTTAGGGAGTGGGGTCAAAGGATATGTATTCAGCTGGTACACAATTCTCTGACCGGGTAGTAGTGAGGGAACAGGGTGGTGTTACAGGGGCTCACTTTATTAGTCCTTAAGCTCCTGGAACCCTGGGGTATGTGCTCATGGTCATCAAGTAGTTCACTCCTTCCATTTGCTGGGGGGTTTCCATATCTGCAAAACAACTCAGGAAATGTGCGTCAAATGCTGTCATCTATTCAATAAGTCTTCCCTGGTAGCTCAGCTGGTAAAGAATCAGCCTGCAATGCAGGAGCCCTGGGTTCAATTCCTGGGTTGGGAAGATCCCCTGGTGAAGGGATAGGCTGCCCACTCCAGTATTCTTGGACTTCCCTGGTGGCTCAGATGGTAAAGAATCCTCCTGCAATGCAGGAGACCTGGTTTGATCCCTGGGTTAGGAAGATCCCCTGGAGGAGGGCATGCAACCCACTCCAGTATTCTTGCCTGGAAGAACAAGAATCCCATGAACAGAGGAGCCTGGTGGGCTACAGTCCATGGGGACGCAAAGAGTTGGACACGACTGAGCGACTCAGCACAGTCACGTGACGGAGGATGGATTGAAGGGGGCGGGCAGTTGGAAGACAGATTTCTAAGTGTTTCAGCTTTGAGTAGTTTAAAGCTGGGCACTAGACCATAATTTCAGATTGGGGTTGAATATTGAATATAAAGAACTGAGACCATCATGTCCTGGGGAAGCTCTGGGGTCTGGGACAGAAGCCTGGGGTAAGGCATATATGGACAGAGCACCATGCGGGTACCTCTCAGTTTGAAATCTGGGGCTGTACCTGTGCACTTTTTCATCTCTAATGCTTCATGTTTTGTATCCTTTAAAAATATTTTGTACATCTCTCTTGTCTCTTAGAGATAAAAGCAGATGTCTGGTTTGGTAAGACTATCAACATCTGGTGTTCACTACAGTCTTATGAAATTTATTGGTTTTGTTCTCATCTGTCTTCAAGCTTAGTATATTTCCACTTAAGGTCAACAATTTATTCAAGCTACAACAGAATAAAAATATTCTTTCTTTGGTCTTTCTCTCATGTCTGTCTGATTACTCAAGACCTCTCTGTCTCTGTCTGTCTCACACACACACACGCACATACCCCTAAAGCCAGTCCAGTGGAGACCTTAAAAACTCAGATTTGCTATGTCTATCTATGAAAAATTATGACTTCACTTCTTCCCATTTAATTTCTTCATCAAACACTACTGTTATTCAGATCAAAACTAAGAAAGCAGAAAACCTTATTTTGCTATTTTATTCCTGATCTATTTTGTTTCCTGCTGCTTTAAACTTTTCTTCTCCCAGTTGATATGCCAATTCTCATCCATTTCTTTCTAGAAGTAGTGCCTGTGTAGTGGGACTGTACCGTGAGACATGGGGGCATAAGGATGTATTATAATGAGCAGCCAGAAGATAAATGCACATGCATTTAAATGTGCTTTCATCCATCAGAATTCTTAAGAAGCACGATGGGGTCACTGCCTTGGCTGGGTGTGACAAGAGTCCAAGGGTGGCTGACCCTGCTGTTTGATGACTGTATTTGTCTCTCTTCTGTTGGCATCAGGTTCCTTGGCTGGCTGACAACTGCTAGCGAGTTGGGGACTCGATCTTAGGGGTCCTTCCTCTGCAGTCCTCTCTTAGAAAGTGCTTCTGGCAAAGAATCCTCTATACACTATTGTAAGGCCTTCTTCATGGGTTTTAGTTGTTTAGAATTCAGACAAGAAAATTTGCTTGACCTACTGTAGTCCTTTTTTTCTGTGAGCTGCATGTTTTTTATGTTTTTACCATTGATGTCTGTTTTTGTAATCTTATCTCTTCTTTTTCCAGTTGACTTTCCAACAAATGTGACCAAGTTTGTGGTCACTTTCATGATCTACTTTTGCCAGATTTAGCAAATAAAAATATAGTACAGCCAGGTAAATTTGTATTCCAGATAAATAGCAAGTAATTTTTAGTATATGTCATACAATATTTTAGACATATTCATATTAAAATAATTGCTTTTAAATAGTATATATTACATATATATACACAAATATTTATAATCTGAAATTCAGATTTTTTGGGGGGGGAATGTGTACCATTTTTAAAATCTTCTTTTGAATTTGTTGCAATATTGCTTCTGTTTTATTTTATTTTATTTTTTTGGCTGCAAGGCATATGGGATCTTAGTTCCCCAACCAGGGATTGAACCAGTACCCCCTGCATTAGAAAGTGAAGTCTCAACTACTGGATTGCCGGGAAAGTCCCTGAAATTCAGATTTAACTGGGGATTCTGTAGTTTCTCAGGCTTCCTTGGTGGCTCAGAGGGTAAAGAGTCTGCCTGCAAAGCAGGAGACCTGGGTTTGATCCCTGGGTCGGGAAGATCCCCTGGAGAAGGAAATGGCAACCCACTCCAGTACTCTTGCTTGGAAAATTCCATGGACGAAGGAGCCTGGTAGGAGTACAGTCCATGGGATTGCAAACAGTCGCACACGACTGAGCAACTTCACTTCTGTAGTTTCTCTGGCAGCTCTGCTTCCATCTGTCTGTAGAGCCTGTTCCTACTTAATTAATACCTGCTCAAAGAAAAACTCAGGAAAGCAAGCCCAATCAGTCATTTTGTCCCCTTTCTGATGACAAGTTATTGGTGTAGAAAGGTTAAACTTCTGGTGGAAGTCAGTCTTACGGATTGTCTTTGGAATTTGAAATGTTCTACCTAACCTCTGAGACTTTGTGCATGATGCTCTTTATGTCTGGAGTTGCCCCTTCCTCATCCCATCTCCCAACACTCTCTCTCTCGCTGTTTCTGAGCTCTGGATCTTTCTCTGCTTTGCCTGTGAAGCTCCTACTCCTTCTTTTATTAAATAGTTTCTATTCTGAGGCCATTTCTTTCCTTTGAGAACTGTTCCTTGCCTATGCACATGAAGAATTGCCCGTCCTCTAAGAGCTCACAGCATCCCCAACCTCCCCACCAGACAACTTGTTCATGGCACTCAGTCTTCAAGGAAAGGACTGTACTTGTCCAGGTCATTGTTATTCACAACAGTGTTTAACTGTTGAATGAATGAATGAATGAATAATTTGGAGGACTAGGGGTGGGGAGGGATAAATAGGTAAACTGAAGTGTCTCAATAAAAAATTTCATTGGGGAAAATGAAGATATAAAAGCTTGATTCTGGAAGAATGGTGCAAAGCCAGAGGGAAGGGATGATTTTAAATAGAGCAAATGGCTTTTGTCCATATTGTTCTCCAGCTTAGACTCCATGGAGTCATACTTAAGTCCCAAGGTAAGGTTACCCTAAGAAGGAGCCAAAAGTGAAACA
Organism: Bison bison bison; assembly: GCF_000754665.1. NCBI lineage: Eukaryota > Metazoa > Chordata > Mammalia > Artiodactyla > Bovidae > Bison > Bison bison. Next base: position 3,112,261 of record NW_011494740.1, on the reverse strand, counting down.
GCCCTTCTCCTAGAACCTCCACAGGTGTTGACTGCATCAGACAACATCGGCTGTGTAATAGTAGCCACTCCAGGGATAAAGGTGGTGATGGTGTAGCTCTCAATTCTGGTGCTCTCCAAGACATGCACTTTAGCTTTACTGAGTTTGAGCAGGACAGAGGGAAAGGGCAGACATCCATAGCAAATACAAGCATTAGCTCCTGTAGCCCCTGAAAACTCCCAGAATTCTTTGAGCATTATCTTGAGAGGATGAGAGTTTTGGCAGAGTAGATGGAGAACAAAATCAACAATTCCTGTTTATAACATATGGTGACCCTATTTTTACCCCCAGTTGGTGTGGCCTGGAAGACATCGACTGTGTCCATATCTGCTAGATTCTTTGTTTAGAATACTCATAAATAAAGATGATGGCTAATTCTTCCACAAGCACTCTGCAGGGTCATTTATAGTTTCTCCCTGCAATTAAATTGCAGGCTCTGAAGAGTGGAGAATTTAATGAAACAGAGCAAAATCTGATAAATTTGCCTTGTCCTCTCTTGGAGCAGGGTTATGACCATGTGTCACATAAGGGTGTTATTTACTAATATTTTTAAGAGAAGTAATTTGCTTCCTGTAATAGAAGAAGACTCTTCAGATAATTATCTATGCTTACTTCTAATTAAAATAGGCTATCGTTGCACAAAATAGGAAATTTATGACCCCTTTTCCGGCCTTGAATTTAGAGAAAAAGTAGTGAATAGAAGGCATGATTACATGATCAATATATTTTATTGTCCCTTGAAATGCTATCTTTTTACTGTAATAATGCAATGACAATAGTTACATCTTCCTACTGAGACAGTAGCTGGAAGGAGAAACAATGTTGTTTACAACAAAGTTTTTTATATTTGCTTTTGACTGTAAGTGAAAGGGAAATAGCTGTAATTGGTGGGCAGAGAGAGTTAAGATACTTATGGTGAGAGGAGTTAGCATCTCACTTTCCTCCCAAATCTATTTGCAAATATGAATTTACATAGAGACTATGGGCCTTTGGAAAAAAGAGGCTGGAACTCTGTCCTGCCCTCCCCAGTGCACCCCCTGCCCCTCCGCCTCCAGGTTTTCTTGACCTGGACTGTACGTCATAGCCTCCTGAAGACTAATCCACTGATCCTAGAACACCATTCCCAGTCAGTCAAACCAGAATCCCTAGAATGGACAGGCATCACCTTTTAAATAAAACTTCTCAAATGATTCTAATGTGCACCCAGGCTGAGAACCACTATTCTAAAAGGTGCAGGATAATCTGTAGACCTGGAGTGTTGATGATTCACTGTAAAGGCCTGAAGGCCCAGCACAATGGTGGCCGGTGACTTTTGTGCCCATCAGCTATCTGGCCAGCTGTGTGTGTGTGTGTGTGTGTGTGTGTGCTGCAGCCACAGACAGAGACAGAGGGCCCTGCATATCGTAATCATTGACACACAAAGAGGTCGATGCTTTTTTTCCCAGTGTCTTATAAAGTTTTTTTTTTTTTTTTTTAATGCTTGGTGAACTATTGAATGAATGTAAATTATGAAAAAAGGAAAAATATGCCAAACCAAGCCTCTCTAATGTATGCATGCACATGATGGTGGGGGAAAGGAGATGGAGGGAGAAAGGGAGAAACTGTGAGAGTCTCTTGAGACTCAGTTTTTCTGGGAATTTGTGCTGACCAAATATAAAATAGGAGAAAGGGTAAACTCTTGCTGTGGCAGTTCTACAACTCCAGTGGCTATGGGCGGCATGTGGTGGGCAGGCCAGTGGGAGAGGGTTAGTGAGCTGTGGAGTTCTCTCGGTTGGACTCATGGAGACTGATGTGAGATCTTTGCTCAGCTCGTCTTGAGGTAAGTGAAAGAGTTGTATCACCAGGATCTAGTAGCCATTCCCCTTTGGATTCTGGGATAATTTAGGGGAGGCAATGACTTCTTAGCTTGGAGAATCCCTAAGATTTTTTTGGTCATGTGGATTCTGCTATATGATGTGAGGCAGGCAATATCTTGGCTCAAGTCTGACTCAGAGAGGGAAACTTCCGTGAAGATTTTTTGTCTTGGTAATGTAACTTCTCAGTTCTGCTCACTTAGTACCATTACAACTCATATTGTACTAACAAGAGAGGCCAGAGGGGGGAAGTGTCTTGTGTGTATCTTGTCCTAACAGCATCTCAACACTTGGTCCATAACTCCATTCTAGGTTCTTCCCTGCAGCATGTTAGCTTTGCACTTGAAGACCTCAGGTTACCTACATTTTACAAAGAGTTGAGTCAAGGATTCTTACCTGAGACTATTTCTTACCTGAAAATAGGTACGGAAGGAATGCAGCTAACAGAGTTCATCTAAAGTCATTGATTGAGACCAAAGAAAGAAGAAAGGAAAGATAATTTGCAAATATCCATTCAAGGCCATTACAATAAGAGAAAATATTTCCTTCATGTTTGTATCACAGAGGAAGGTTGGAAAATTTTTCTTTTGCTATGAGTCTTCTTTTTGATTAATACTGAGTTCAGCAGCCTCAAGCCTATGCAACCTAAATGCATCAAAGATCTTCAATATCACTATTGCTATAATGCTGTATAAATTATAGCTTTGCTATAGTAACTTCTCATAGGTACCCTTTTTATTTCACAAAGCAATGACAAGGTGACTGTAATAGCTTTGGGGGTGAAAGTTTAGCCTTGAGCAGCACCACAGAGAATGACCTGCTCCCATTCATTCTATTCTAATTGGGCTATATAAGTTCAACCTGTGAGGTATAGAATCTGGGGAGCAGTCTGCAGTAATGTCACTGAGATTTGTTTTTTTAATTATTTTTAAATTGAAATATAGCTGATTTACAATATTGTGCAAATCTCTGCTGTATAGTATTGGTGGTACTACAGCTGTGAGGCCCTTTCTCTTGGTTTATCTGATGCTATGCAGTAATTCAGAGAAGGAAATGGCAACCCACTCCAGTGTTCTTGCCTGGAAAATCCCAGGGACGGGGAGCCTGGTGGGCTGCCATCTATGGGGTTGCACAGAGTCGGACACGACTGAAGTGACTTAGCAGCAGCATGCAGTAATTAAATATGGTTTTGTCAAGTGCTTGCTAAATTTAAGGTTATAGCATAAGAATCTGCATTCATGGAGCTTTCAATTTGTTTAGGGAAACAAGACATAGAACCTTAAGTAGGAGGGGAAGACTGTATATCATATATAGTACAACGAACAGTTAAGAAGGTAAGTGGATAGGAATAGCTGGAGAAGACTGATTGGAATAAATAGGACTGAGAGAGGTCCCAGAGGCTAGGAAGGACAAGTGAAAAGGTGAAGGGTATGACATGTTGGGTGAGGGAATAGTTAAGGAAAGGTCTTGAGGTGGGAAAGAGGTTGATGTATTTCAGGGAAAATGAGAGGAGTATTTACTAGAGTATTCTTCTCTAGGGCTTCTGTAACAAAACACTACAAATTTGGTGGTTTAAAACAACAGAAATGCCCTGTCTCACAGAGGGTAGATGTTTAACATCAAGGTGTTACAGAGTTGATTCCCTCTCGAGACTTTGAGGGAGAAACCATTCCATGCCCCTCCCCTAGCTCCTGGTGGTTGTCAGCAGTCTTTGGTTGCATGGCTTGTAGGTGCATTATTCCAGTCTCTGCCTCTTATCTTAAAATTCCTTCTCCTCTGTGTCTCTGTATCTTAAATTTTCTCTTTTTCATCCACCTCATTAGAACTGATTCAAATGTATTCTTTTTAATGGCTGAATAATACTCCATTGTGTATATGTACCACAGCTTTCTTATCCATCTGCTGATGCACATCTAGGTTGCTTCCATGTCCTGGCTATTATAAACAGTGCTGTGATGAACATTGGGGTACACATGTCTCTTTCCCTTCTGGTTTCCTCAGTGTGTTTATTATACAGAGTGAAGTAAGCCAGAAAGAAAAACACCAATACAGTATACTAACGCATATGTATGGAATTTAGAAAGATAGTAACAATAACCCTGTGTACGAGACAGCAAAAGAGACAGTGATGTATAGAACAGTCTTATGGACTCTGTGGGAGAGGGAGAGGGTGGGAAGATTTGGGAGAATGGCATTGAAACATGTATAATATCATGTAGGAAACGAGTTGCCAGTCCAGGTTCGATGCATGATACTGGATGCTTGGGGCTAGTGTACTGGGACAACCCAGAGGGATGGTATGGGGAGGGAGGAGGGAGGAGGGTTCGGGATGGGGAACACATGTATACCTGTGGCGGATTCATTTTGATATTTGGCAAAACTAATACAATTTGTAAAGTTTAAAAATAAAATTAAAAAAAAAACATTTAAATCTAAAAAAAAAAAAAGAAAGTAAAAACGAAAGCCACTTAAAAAAAAATTTTTTTTTTCTCTTTTTCTTATAAGGACACCAGTCATTGGATTTAGGGCTCACCCTGAATCCAAAGTAATCTTCTCCAAAGATCGTTAACTTAATTACATCTGTAAAAACTCTATTTCTAAATAAGGTCACATTCATGAGTACTAGGGGTTAAGACTTAGACATATCTTTTGGGTGGACATAATCAACCCACTACAGAGAGTAAAAGGGATCAGGTTGGAGAGATGGAAGAGGTCTGATTGTGGAGATGGAAGGGGTCTGATTGTGGCAGGTCCTGAATTTTTTTTTTTTAATGTTGTAATGGGGATTCCAGTGTAAATATCTTGGTTATCAGTCAAAATAGAAGTGTTTGGGGAAAAGACTGTGGATGGTCATTTGCATTTAGAACTAAGGACAAATCATTATGAAGGAAAGAAGAAGGTACATGTGATGATTATTTTATGTGTCAACTTGATGATACCACAGGGTGTTCAGATTAAACATTATTTCTGGATGTGTCTTTGTGGGTGTTTCTGGATGAGATTAGCATTTAAATTGGCAACTCATTAAAGCAGTTTGCCCTTCCCAGTGAGGGTAGATGTCATCATTCAATCCATTGAGGATCTGAATATACCAAAAGGTAGAAGAAATAGGAATTCACCTCTTCTTTTTTTTTTTTCTGCCTGCTTGCTTGAGCTGGGACATTGATCTTCTTCTGCTCTTAGACTGGAATTTATACCACTGACTTTCTTGGGTCTTTAGGTTGCAGGTAGCAGGCTATGGACTTTTCAGCCTCTGTAATCATGTGAGCTAATTCCTCATAATGACTCTCCTGTTGGTTCTGTTTCTCTCTGGAGAACCTTGACTACTGCAGTGCATAAGCCTGGTCTAAGGACTTAGGTCACTACCAGTGGTGAAGCATGATTTGAATACATCATGGAGTGATTTTCTCAGATGGGCCTTTAGCGTAACCTTTTTGGACACATACCAGGGTCTAACCTAACAGGTGTGAGGTGGCATCTCACTGTGGGTCTGATTTTCATTTCCCTGATGATGAGTGATGCCGAACACCTTTTCATGTATCTGTTGTTTATCTGTATGTCTTCTTAGGAAAAATGTCCATTCATAGCCTCAGTCTATTTTTTAGTCAGATTGACTTTTTTGCTTTTGAGTTTTAAGAGTTATTCATATATTTTGGATAGTATTCCCTTATCAATTTGATTTTGAAATATTTTCTCTCATTTGGTAAGTTGCCTTTTCATTTTGTTGATGATTTCCTTTGTTGTGCAAAACCTCTCTGCTCTTTAATGATAGTATTAAACACCAAGATGTCACAGTTTATGGCCAAATCTTTTTCATGATAATTCTGAAAGTATCCTTTTTATTGCTCCAATGTTACAATAATATAAAATTTAATTTTGAGAAAGTTGTATGTAGGTTTTGGTGGTACTTGCATGAAAACATTAATTCTTAAAAAAATTTTATTTTTATTTTTTCCCAAGAAAAAGGCTGTAACATTAAGTGGATCTAAACATTAAGGGGTCCCTGTGAAGCCTTACGCTAAGCCGCAGCTCTAGTGAACTTAAAGTCACATCTCATACATCCTCTAGCTGCTTCTGAAAAGAATGATGACCCTTTAGTGAGTGAGTTTTGATATTCTCATTGGGTCTCACCATCATATCCTATCTCTGACTCCATTAGATCAACCATACTTTATGTGGTCAGTAGTCTGTGTGTCAAAGTCACTCAGTCTTGTGTGACTCTTTGTGACCCCATGGACTGTAGCCTGCCAGATTCCTATGTTCATGGAATTCTTCAGGCAAGAATACTGGAGTGGGTTGCCATTTCCTTCTCCAGGGGATCTTCCCGATCCAGGGATCGAACCTGGGTCTTCTGCACTGCAGGCAGATTCTTTACCATCTGAGCAATAAAAAATCCGTACGGTGGCATGTCACTCTTCCACTTTAGAACAAAAACTCCATCATCATCATTGGTGTGCACAGTTGAGATGTATTTGTGTTGTTTACAGTTCTGAAAAGAATGAGGAGGCTGGTAAATGACATGGCAAATTGGTAATCTGTTTCTCAGTTACTAAGTGTGTACTTGGTGTCCAACACTGTACTAAAAGGAAAGAAACCTCACATATGATAAGGTCTTCAAGGAGATCACAACATAGTTGGGGATTTAAGATATACACACAAGAACTTTTAGGCAGGAAGCAGCAGGCATCAGGTGGGGCATGGAATGGTGTCTCCTGGCTCAGCATATTGCGTAGCTGTTTGCCTAGATCTTGGCCAACCTTCTCCACCCCTGACTGTTGACTGCAGGTCCTCCATGATCCTTTATCTCAGCTAACTGATGAGAAATCTTTTGTCCTTTTTGCTTCCAAAGCACCATACTCCACTATTGGATGTTCTGAAAACTGGAGAGGTCATTACTCCATCCACTCAGAATGGCTATTAGTAAGAAGACAACAAATAACAAGTATTGATGAGAATGTGAATAAAAGGGAATCCTTATGCACTGTTGGCAGGAATGCAAATTGGTGCAGCCAATATGGAAAATGATATGGAGATTGCTCAAAAATTAAAACATGGAACCACAATATGATCCAAGAATTCCACTTCTAGTATTTATCTGAAGGAAATGAAAACACTAACTTGAAAAGATAGAGGTGTACCCTCATGTTCATTGTAGCATTATTTATAATAGCCAAGATATGGAAACAACTTGTATCCATCAATGGATGAATGGATAAAGAAAATGTGATTTATATATTGTTCAGCCATAAATCTGCCTGCAATGCAGGAGACCCAGGTTCAATTCCTGGGTTGGGAAGATCTGCTGGAGAAGGGATAGGCTATCTACTCCAGTATTCTTGGGCTTCCCTTGTAGCTCAGCTGGTAAAGAATCTGCCTGCAATGTGGGAGATCTGGGTTTGATCCCTGGTTTGGGAAGATCCCCTGGAGATGGGAAAGGCTACCCACTCCAGTATTCTTACCTGGAGAATTCCATGGACAGAATAATATATGTATAGTTAATGGGGTCACAAAGAGTCGGACACCACTGAGCGACTTTCACTTTTTCACTTTCAGCCATAAATATGAATGAAATATTGCCATTTGTGATAACAAATGGAACTTGAGGGCATTATGCTAAGTGAAATGTCAGACAGAGAAAAACAGCATATAATTTCACTTATATGTGGAATCTAAAAAATAATTCAAAACTGAACTCATAGATACAGAGAACTTACTGGTGGGTGGCAGAAGCAGGAGGTAGAAGGTGTGCAAAATGAATGAAGGTGGTCAAAAGGTACAAACTTCCAGAAGTCCCATCAAAGTACTGTCCAGCATGGTGACTATAGTTAATAATACTATATTGTATATTTGAACATTGCTACAAGGGTAGATCTTAAGTTCTCATCACAAGAAAAAAATTTTTTGTAATTGTGTGTGGTAATAGACATTAATTAGATATTGTGATGATCATTTAGAAATATATACAAATATTGAATCATTACATTGTATACCTGAAACTAACATAATGTTCTATGTCTGTTACAACAAAGAAGAAGGAAATGAATAGCTAAAAGTACACTGGAGAAGTATTTTAGCAGAAATGACTACAAGAGTGGTTCATGGTTGTTTCTGCCCATTTCCTTTCTTGAGGTAAGGAGAATTTATAAACTGTGAACTTTGTATGCTCTGCATAAACTGTTATAAAAGTTTCATATGTGTTTTGAATTTAATTTTTTTTTACTACCGAAGAGTCCAAAGGGAGTGGAGAAATTAACCAGAAAGTTTTATTTCAAAAGCAACTTTTATTAATTAAAATGTCATTAGCAGTGGTTCAGTATATAAAGTTAATAATTTCTTTAATATAGCTATTTGTCATTTATAGATCCCCAGCTTTTAACCTGAGTAATCAACTCTGTTTTTCCCTTAGTTCCACATAGTCAGAGTTAGAGGCAAGCATGGATTTTTTTCCTCTCTGACTTGTGTTTATACAATAACTCCTTTCAATCTGCTTTATGTGCATTTACACATATGAAAAGAAGTAAAAATGTATTACAGAGGCTCTAATCTTATATATTAACTATGTGGAAATTCAATTTTCTACTCATCAAAATATTTTCCCTTTTAATTATCAGTTAACCTCTCTTGTTCTTCTTGTACTGTACTCCTAAATTACCTTCCTACCTGCTATAAAACTCTATGAAAGTTTTCATAATGTGTTAAGAAAATATTACTCTGGATCCAGACATCCAAAAGCTTTTTTTTAAAGCAATTTATTGTCAAAATTAAAAAAAAAAAAATTGTGCTTCAAAGGACACTACCAAGAAGATAATCCTCAGTCGTGTCCAACTCTTTGCGACCCCATGGACTGTAGCCAACCAGGCTCCTCCCTCCATGGGATTCTCCAGGCAAGAGTACTAGAGTGGGTTGCCATTTCCTTCTCCAGGGGATCTTCCCAACCCAGGGATCAAACTCCCGGTCTCCCACATTCCAGGCAGACACTTTAACCTCTGAGCCACCAGGGAAGCCCAAAAAGGAAAAAAAAATTTGCAAATCTTATATCTGATAAGGGTCTTATATCTAAAATATAAAGAGCTCTTATACTCAATAAAAAGAGGCAAAGAATCCAATTAAAAATGGGCAGAGTTCAATAGACATTTGCCCAAAGAAGATATGAGCACAAGGAAAGGTGCTCAACATCATTAGACACTGGGGAATTGCAAATCAAAAATCACAAGATACCACTAGGATGGAGGGTTTCCCCAGTGGCTCAGCAAGTAAAGAATCCACCTGCAATGCAGGAGACATAGGAGACTCAGGTTTGATCCCTGGGTCGGGAAGATCCCCTGTAGGAGGAAATGGCTTCCTACTTCAGTGTTCTTGCCTGGGAAATTCCATGGACAGAGGAGCCTGGTGGGCTATAGTCCATGGGGTCATAAAGAGTCAGACACGACTGATCACTAGTGTGTACCACTAGGATGGATGGTTGTAATAAAAAAAGACAGACAATAGTGTTGGTGCTTATGAAATTGTAAAATGGTGCAGCCATTGGGAAATCAGACTGGCAGTTCCTTGAGTGGTTAAACATGGAGTCTCTATATGAACTAGCAATTCCTCTCCTGGGTATATACCCAAGAGAATTGAAAAATGTGGCCACATAAAACTTGTATACAAAAGTTCATAATAGCATTATTCATAGTAGTCAAAAAGTGGAAATAACCCAAATGTCTATCAACTAATGAGTGGATTGAAGAAATGTAGTATTATGTATACAATGGAACATTATTGGGTCATGCTATGGAATGAATATTTCTATCTCCCCTGATCCACCATTGAAGCCATTACTCCCAATGTGATAATATGAAGAGGTGGAGAATTTGAGAGGTAATTAGGTTTAGATGAACTCATGAGAGTAGAGCCCCCATAATAGGATTGGTATCCTTATAAGAACAGGAAAAGACACTAGACTGTCTTCTCTCTGCATTGTGAGGATCCAGTGAAAATTCTGCAAGACAGAGAGAGGGCCCTCACTAAAGACCAAATCTTCAAATCTGCCAACACCCTATTCTTGGACTTCACAGGCTTCATAGGTATGAGAAATAAATGCTGTCTAAGTCACCTTGTCTATGATATTTTGTTATAGCTACGTGAAACAACTAAGGTCAAGAAAAGGGATGAAGTGCTGTTATACACTGTTGTTGTTCAGTTGTTAAGTTGTGTCCAATTCTTTGAGTCCCCATGGACTGCAGCATGCCAGCCTCCTCTGTTCTCCTTTCTCTCCTGGAGTTTGCTCAAATTCATGTCCATTAAGTTGGTGATACTATCTAACCATCTCATCCTCCGACGTGCCCTTCTCCTTTTGCCTTCAATCTTTCCCAACATCAGAGTCTTTTCCAATGAGGTGGCTCTTCTCATCAGGTAAGCAAAGTATTGGAACTTCAGCTTCAGCATCAGTCCTTCCAATGAATATTTAGGGTTGATTTCCTTTATAATTGACTGGTTTGAGCTTCTTGCTGTCCAATTGACTCTCAAGTCTTCTCTAGCACCACAACTTGAAAGCATCAGTTCTTTGCACTCAGCCTTCTTTATGGTCTAACTCATAATCTGTACATGACTACTGAAAAAATGATAGCTTTGACTATATGGACCTTTGTCGCAAAGTGATGTCTCTGCTTTTTAATATGCTGTCTAGGACTGTCATAGCTATCCTTCCACGGAGAAGTGTTAGTTGCTCAGTTGTGTCTGACTCTTTGCGACCCTATGGAATATAGCCTGTCAGGCTTCTCTGTCCCTGGAATTCTCCAGGCAAGAACACTGGAGTGCTTGCTGTTCCCTTCTCCAGAGGATCTTCCTGACCCAGGTATAGAACCTGTGTTTCCTGCATGGCAGGCAGACTCTTTACTGTCTGAGCCATCAGGGAAACCCAAGTGTCTTAATTTCATGGCTGCAGGTACCATGTGCAGCGATTTTGGAGTCTAAGAAAATAAAGTCTGTCACGGCTTCCATTTTTTCCCATCTATTTGCCATGAAATCATGGGACAGGATGCCATGACCTTAGTTTTTTGAATGCTGAATTTCAAGCCAGCCTTTTCACTCTCCTCTTTCACCCTAATCAAGAGGCTCTTTAGTTCCTCCTCACTTTCTGCCATTAGGATGGTGTCATCTTCTTATGTGAGGTTATTGATATTTCTCTTGGCAATCTTGATTCCAGCTTGTGATCCGTTCAGCTCAGCATTTCACATGATGCACCCTGAATATAAGTTAAATAACCAGGGTGACAATACAGCCTTGTACTCCTTTCCCAATTTTTAACCAGTCAGTTGTCCCATGTCCAGTTCTACGTGTTGATTCTAGGCTCACATGTAAGTTTCTCAGGAGACTAGTAAGGTTGTCTGGTATTCCCATCTCTTTAAGAATTTTCCAGTTTGTTGTGATTCACACAGTCAAAGGATTTAGCATAGTAAATGAAGCAGAACCTTTTTCTGGAACTCCTTTGCTTACTGCATGATCCAGTCAGTATTGGCAATTTGATCTCTGGTTCCTCTGAGTTTTCTAAACCCAGTTTGTACATCTGGAAGTTCTTGGTTCACATATTGCTGAAGCCTGGCTTGAAGGATTTTGAGCATAACCTTGCTAGCAAATACATGCTACAGGTGAAAAAACCTTGAAAACACTTTGAAGCCAGACACAAAGCCCAACAGAAAACAAAAAACAAACACAAAAAAAGGAAAAGAGGGGAAGAGAAAAGAAAAAAAAGAGCAAAGAGGGAACAAATCCATTAGAATCACCTCAAATCAGCTAATAGAGATTTAATTGGCTTTGCCCGTCTGCTTCATTTCTGCCATAGGAGAGGGGTTAGAAAATTTGTCTGAGCAGAGAACTGTTTGCACCTGCAGCAAGCACTGTGTGCCTCTCATAGGTTGGGTCAGTGGCATCTGCTGAAGACATGAACCAGAAACAAATTTCAGTAAACAGACTGAAACTGGTGTGGTAATACCTGATGTTGGAACATTGCTTTAAAAAAAAATCCAACAGGCTATCTTTATTAATTTTTTTTTCTTTTTTTTAGCAAGAAGGAGTCCAAGGAATTAGACTTAATCAAATACATGGTTGGCTCTTGGACAATGTGGGGGTAGGGGTGTGGACCCTCTACTCAGTCAAAAACATAAGTTATGGTGAGCCCTTCGTAGTTCCTTTGTATATGTGGTTCCTCCATATATGTGATTGCATATCTACAAGTTCAATCAACTACAGAATGTGTAGAACTGTACTATTTACTGTTGAAATAATCCATATATAAGTGGACCTGCACAGTTCAAACCCTTGTTGTTCAAGTGTCAACTGTACTAGCTTCTCAGCTATAAAAACACTTGCAGCAAAAACCAATTTTCTTTATGTGAGGTTGGTAGCATTTCCTAATTATTGGAATTCCTTGTCCCATGAATAAATAATGGCAAGTGTCATGAGGCCACCTAAATTAAAAAATATATATATATATATATTTTATTTTGGTAACATATAGCAAGAAATTTACATTTTAGCCATTTTAAGTGTTCTAATCAGTGGCATTAAATTAATTCACATTGTTGTGTATGAGGCTCCTTTTTGAAATGTATCATTTACTTGGTCATTTTTTCCTTCAAAATATAAAAATGACACTCAAAATCTCTGCACATCCAGTTAAGTGAGGTCAGTATTCTTACTCACTTGAGAGAACTCAGACATCAGTAAGATAATGCTGAATTACCTCATCTACTACTTCTTAGGTAGGTAAAGTCCAGATTAGCAAATTTTGGATGAAAAAAAGATTTCAAGTTCCAAGAATCTGTCATAACCAACATCAATGGAAAATTCTTTCTTTGAGATTGGCTTGATTCCAGTATACTTTGGCCTCTCTGTGTCATACTTGTTAAATTCTTTTACTAAATCTGGGCAAATATAACTATACTCCTTTACTTCCATAGCTGTTTCCAGGGATTGCCCTAGAGGAATTCCTACTTCTTGGCCTCTTAGCAATTGCTAAATGAAATACAGTACAGCTTACCTTGTGATTGGAATGTGCTTACTTCAGCTGCCAATCACATGTCCTATAGCCATAGAAAAGACAGGAATGACTCCACCTTAATACCAGCCACTGTCAGTTTTCCTACTTGTTTTGATGCTCAGGATGTTGTTAATGCAAGCATAGCCTGCATGGCTTTATATGAGCCATGAAATACTCAAACAGTATTTCAGTAGTATATTTTATTTTCAGGAGCATTAAGTAGAGATGTAATCAGAAAAAAGTAAAGACCTTCAAGTTGTACTTTAAGTATTGAGGCAATATTTTGCCCATAAACTTTTCCATTAGGTAACAGTCTTAAACTATACCATGGTGGATAGGCCACTTTATGAAGCATGTGGCTTTTTCTTTTACTTCATTCTTTTTCATCTCTAATTTTGTTTATTTAGGCTCTCTTTTTTTCTTAGTAAGTCTGGCTGAAGGCTTATCAATATTGTTTATATTTTCATAAAACCAATTCTTAGTTTCACTGATCTTTTTTATTGTGTGTATTTTTGGAGCTTTATTTTATTGATTTCTGCTCTGGACTATATTGTTTTCCTCCTTCTGTTAAGTTTGGGCCTTTTCTAAATCTGTCAGATGGAAAGTTAGGTTGTTTATTTTAGATTTTTCTTGTTTCTTGTGGTAGGCCTATATTGCTATAAACTTTCTTCTTAGAACTGCTTTTGCATACCAGACCACCTGACCTGCCTCTTGAGAAATCTGTATGCAGGTCAGGAAGCAACAGTTAGAACTGGACATGGAACAACAGACTGGTTTCAAATAGGAAAAGGAGTACGTCAAGGCTGTATATTATCACCCTGCTTATTTAACTTATATGCAGAGTACATCATGAGAAACGCTGGACTGGAAGAAACACAAGCTGGAATCAAGATTGCCGGGAGAAATATCAATAACCTCAGATATGCAGATAGTGAAGAAG
>NW_011494740.1:3097992-3098309 GCF_000754665.1 Bison bison bison | reverse complement strand
TGGCTGTACTAGTTTGCATTCCCACCAACAGTGTAAGAGGGTTCCCTTTTCTCCACACCCTCTCCAACATTTATTATTTGTAGACTTTTGGATCGCAGCCAAAGAATTGCTGCTTTTGAACTGTGGTATTGGAGAAGACTCTTGAGAGTCCCTTGGACTGCAAGGAGATCCAACCAGTGCATTCTGAAGGAGATCAGCCCTTGGATTTCTTTGGAAGAAATGATGCTAAAGCTGAAACTCAGTACTTTGGCCACCTCATGTGAAGAGTTGACTCATTGGAAAAGACTCTGATGCTGGGAGGGATTGGCGGCAGGGGG
>NW_011494740.1:3097235-3097892 GCF_000754665.1 Bison bison bison | reverse complement strand
CATCCCTCTGGGTCATCCCAGTGCACCAGGCCCAAGCATCCAGTATCGTGCATTGAACCTGGACTGGCATCTCATTTCATACATGATATTTTACATGTTTCAATGCCATTCTCCCAAATCGTCCCACCCTCTCCCTCTCCCACAGAGTCCATAAGACTGTTCCATACATCAGTGTCTCTTTTGCTGTCTCGTACATCGGGTTATTGTTATCATCTTTCTAAATTCCATATATATGCGTTAGTATACTGTATTGGTGTTTTTCCTTCTGGCTTACTTCACTCTGTATAATAGGCTCCAGTTTTATCCACCTCATTAGAATTGATTCAAATAAATTCTTTTTAATGGCTGAGTAATACTCCATTGTGTATATGTACCACAGCTTTCTTATCCATTCATCTGCTGATGGACATCTAGGTTGCTTCCATGTCCTGGCTATTATAAACAGTGCTGTGATGAACATTGGGGTACATGTGTCTCTTTCCCTTCTGGTTTCCTCAGTGTGTATGCCCAGCAGTGGGATTGCTGGATCATAGGCAGTTCTATTTTCAGTTTTTTAAGGAATCTCCACACTGTTCTCCATAGTGGCTGTACTAGTTTGCATTCCCACCAACAGTGTAAGAGGGTTCCCTTTTCTCCACACCCTCTCCAACATTTATT
>NW_011494740.1:3076658-3097135 GCF_000754665.1 Bison bison bison | reverse complement strand
TCAAATAGGAAAAGGAGTACGTCAAGGCTGTATATTATCACCCTGCTTATTTAACTTATATGCAGAGTACATCATGAGAAACGCTGGACTGGAAGAAACACAAGCTGGAATCAAGATTGCCGGGAGAAATATCAATAACCTCAGATATGCAGATGACACCACCCTTATGACAGAAAGTGAAGAGCAACTAAAAAGCCTCTTGTTGAAAGTGAAAGTGGAGAGTGAAAAAGTTGGCTTAAAGCTCACCTTTCAGAAAACTAAGATCATGGCATCCAGTCCCATCACTTCATGGGAAATAGATGAGGAAACAGTGGAAACAGTGTCAGACTTTATCTTTCTGGGCTCCAAAATCACTGCAGATGGTGACTGCAGCCATGAAATTAAAAGACGCTTACTCCTCGGAAGGAAAGTTATGACCAATCTAGATAACATATTCAAAAGCAGAGACATTACTTTGCCAACAAAGATTCATCTAGTCAAGGCTATGGTTTTTCCTGTGGTCATGTATGGATGTGAGAGTTGGACTATGAAGAAGGCTGAGCACTGAAGAATTGCTGCTTTTTTCTTGTGGTGCTGCAGAAGATTCTTGAGAGTCCCTTGGACTGCAAGGAGATCCAACCAGTGCATTCTGAAGGAGATCAGCCCTTGGATTTCTTTGGAAGAAATGATGCTAAAGCTGAAACTCAGTACTTTGGCCACCTCATGTGAAGAGTTGACTCATTGGAAAAGACTCTGATGCTGGGAGGGATTGGCGGCAGGGGGAGAAGGGGACGACAGAGGATGAGATGGCTGGATGGCATCACTGACTTGATGGACGTGAGTCTGGGTGAACTCCGGGAGTTGATGATGGACAGGGAGGCCTGGCATGCTGTGATTCATGGGGTCGCAAAGAGTTGGACACGACTGAGTG
Organism: Bison bison bison; assembly: GCF_000754665.1. Taxonomy (NCBI): domain Eukaryota; kingdom Metazoa; phylum Chordata; class Mammalia; order Artiodactyla; family Bovidae; genus Bison; species Bison bison. The sequence goes on along the minus strand of NW_011494740.1, from coordinate 3,096,225 downwards.
ACTGAACTGAACTGATAGATTTTGAAAAGTTTAACTTCTGTTTTCATTCATCTCAAGGTATTTTTTGATTTCTTCTTTCATTTATTTGTTGATTCATTTTATTAGTAATATATTGTTTAATCTCTACATGTTTGTGGTTTTTTTCCATTTTTTTCCATTTTTCTTGATTTCTAGTTTCATACTGTTGTGGCTGGAAATGATATTTAATATAATTTCAATTTTTTAAACTTACTGAGACTTGTTTTGTGGCCACCATGTTATCTATCCTGGAGAAAATTGCATGTGCACTTGAAAAAAGTGTGTATTCTGGGTTTTTGTTTGTTCAATGGCTTGTTCTACATGCATGCTCAGTTACTTTAGTCATGTCTGACTCTCTGTGATGCTATGGATTGTAGCCCTCCAGGCTCCTCTGTCTTGTGGGATTCTCCAGGCAAGAATACTGGAGTGGGCTGCCACGTTCTCCTCCTGGGGATCTTCCCAACCCAAGGATCAAACCCACATCTCTTATGTCTCCTGCATTGGCAGGCAGGTTCTTGACCACTAGTGACACTTGGGAAGCTTCAGGTATCTATTAAGTCTATGTGGTGTAATGTGGAATTTAAGGCCACTACTTCCTTATTAATATTCTGTTTAGATGGCCTGTCCATTGATCTAAGTGGTATATTCAAGTATCCTACTATTATTGTATTACTATCAAATTCTTCCATTGTGTCTGCTAATATTTGCTTTACATATTTAGATGCTCTGATATTAAAGGGGTGAGACCTGGTAGACAGAGTACCTAAAGAACTATGGACTGAAATTTGTAATATTGTACGAGAGGCAGTGACCAAAACTATCCTAAAGAAAAAGAAATGCAAGAAGGCAAAGTGGTTGTCTGAGGAGGCTTTACAAATAGCTGAAAAAATAAAGAGAAGCAGAAGATGTGAGAAGAGGGGAAAGATACACCCAACTGAATGCAGAGTTCCAGAGAAAAGCAAGGAGAGATGAGAAGGCCTTCTTAAATGAACAATGCAAAGAAATAGAGGAAAACAATAAAATGGGAAAGACTAGAGATCTCTTTAAGAAAATTGGAGATATCAAGGGAAAATTTCATATAAGGATGGGCACCGTAAAAGACAGAAACAGTAAGGACCTAACAGAAGCAGAAGAGATTAGGAAGAGGTGGCAAGAATACACAGAAGAACTATACAAAAAGGGTCTTGATGACCTGGGTAACCATGATGGTGTGGTCACTCATCTAGAGCCAGATATCCTGGAATGTGGAATCAAGTGGGCCTTAGGAAGCATCACTGTGAACAAAGCTAGTGGAAGTGATGAAATTCCAGCTGAGCTATTTCAAATCCTAAAAGATGATGCTGTTAAAGTGCTGCACTCAATATGCCAGCAAATTTGGAAAATTCAGCAGTGGCCACAGGACTGGAAAAGGTCAGTTTTCATTCCAATCTCAAAGAAGGACAATGCCATAGAATGTTCAAACTGCTGTACAGTTGCACTCATTTCACATGCTAGCCAAGATTATGCTCAAAATCCTTCAAGTTAGGCTTCAGCAGTACATGAGCTGAGAACTTCTAGATATACAAACTGGGTTTAGAAAAGGCAGAGGAACCACAGATCAAATGCCAACATTTTTTGAATCATGGAGAAAACAAAGGAGTTCCAGAAAAACATCTACTTCTACTTCATTGACTATGCTAAAGCCTTTGTGTGGATCACAGCAAACTGGAAAATTCTGAAAGAGGTAGGAATACCAGACCACCTGACCTGCCTCTTGAGAAACCTATATGTAGGTCAGGAAGCAACAGTTAGAACTGGACACAGAACAACAGACTGGTTCCAAATAGGAAAAGGAGGAAAAGGACAATATACATCAAGGCTGTATATTGTCAGCCTGCTTATTTAACTTCTATTCAGAGTATGTCATGTGAAATACTGGGCTCAGTGAATCACAAGCTGGAATCAAGATTGCCAGAAGAAATATCAATAACCTCAGATATGCAGATGATACCACTCTAATGGTGGAGAGTGAAGAATGACTAAGGATCTTCTTGATGAGGGTAAAAGAGGAGAGTGAAAAAGCTGGCTTAAAAACTCAACAGTAAAAAAACTAATGGCATTTGATCCTATCTTACCATGGCAAATAGAAAGGGAAAGAGTGGAAGAAGTGATGAAGTGGAAGAAGATGTTTTCCTGGGCTCCAAAATTACTAAGGACAGTGACTGTAGCCATGAAATTAAAAGACCCTTGCTCCTTGGCAGGAAAGCTATGACAAACCTAGACAGTGACATCACTTTGCTGAGACATCAATTTGGTGACAAAGGTCCATATAGTCAAAGCTATGGTTTTTCTAGTAGTCATGTGCAATGTGAGAGCTGAACCATAAAGAAGACTGAGGGTCTAAGAATTATGCTTTTGAATGTGGTGCTGGAGAAGGCTCTTGACTTGGACTGAAGATTCCTTGGACTGCAAGGATATAAAACCAGTCAATCCTAAAGAAAATCAACCTTGAATATTCATCGGAAGGACTGATGCTGAAGCTCCAACACTTTTGCCGCCTGATGTCAAGAGCCAACTCATTGGAAAGAACCTTAATGCTGGGAAAAATTGAAGGCAGAAGAAGATGTTGCCAGAGGATGAGATGATTAGATAGCATCATTGATTCAATAGACAAGAATTTGAGCAAACTCTGGAAGATAGTTGAGGACAGAGGACATGGGGTACATGTGCTACAGTCCATGGGGTAGCAAAGAGTTGGACATGACTTAGGGACTAAACAGCAACAACAGCAAATTAAATGCATATGTATTTATAAATGCTATATTCTTTTCTTGTATTTAGCCCTTAATCATTATATAATTCTCATGTTTGTCTTTTGTACAGAATTATTTTTTCTGATATAAATACTGCTAAACCAGCTGTCTTTTCACTTCCATTTGCATGGGTTATTTTTTTTTTTTCTATCCCTTTACTTTCAGTCTTCTGTTCTTCCTTAATGAGTTGGTGTCTTAATTCCTTGTTCCTCCCAGTTAAAGCTAGTTCTCATAGCCTTCATTCACACTAAGTGAAAATAATGTCAATACTTTACGGTATTGGAAGACCAAGAGTATTTGTATTTTCTAAATTGAAGGTATTTGTATTGCAAGTGAATAATTATTTTCACAATGAGAAAAGATTTTTCAAAAATAAATAGTTTTTGTTTTGAAATTTTTGTCAACATTCAAAGTTTTGAGAAATATTATGCAGTGATTTGATATACGTTAGAACTTTAGAGGGAAAATAGAACTCTTGGGAGAAAAGAGAAGCTGTCTATTGGTTTACACAGGATGGCATCTAACATTCTTCTTTCCTCTTTTTGTTTTTAGTGGCAAAAAGTGATTCCTTTTTCATTATGGGTCTGAAGGATTTGTTGTGTGTTGCTAAGTCTTCCCCTTGCTCATAAAGGAGTTATACTAATAGTAACCATAGCCTCATAGTATTAGTGTTTGATCTGATTCTGGGGAGAATCAACCAGGTCCCTTTCCACAATCAAACATCAAGCAATAGCATTTGAAGTAGTTGCCCATCTGTGAGTAAAACTGGCCATAAATTCCATCTGTTCCATAGACCACCCACCCAGATAACTCTGGTGGGGCACTTACATACACAAGGAACCACCACCAGGAGACATGCGCTCAGAACTAGGGAGCGCAGGGTCATCAGCTGCTGGCAGGCTTTGACAAAAGCATCAGCTGTCGTTTCCCAACTGTGAGGGTTTGCTTTGTGTCCAGAGCCCACATCAAACACATTGCTGCAATGGAGCAGATTGTCTGCCATAGCGTTTCACTGAAATGTTTTGTTGCACTTCTCTGATGTGAATATAAATAGAGTGAAAATCCTGCTTTTCTTGTTTCCAAGGTTGATATGTAAAGATTATAAAGGACAGGTGTGATCATAACAGCAGCTCTTAAAAAAATATAAAAAATAACTATAGCTTAAACCAAATAATTTTCTTCCCTTGAGTAAACTGCCTAGCATTGTAAGTTTCTGAAAAGCCTGTATCACAAGAACACCAGAAATACCTGAACGCAGATGAATCCTGCCATCAAGCATGTTGAGACATATACATCGTTATATGACAGGGACACATATAAAACTGATGTTGGAATTTGGTCTTAAGTTAGTTGTTTGTTTTCTTATTTATTCCTCTGTTATTTATTAATGAGACAGAGTATCTTAATTCTTTCTTCTTGCCAGTTAAAGTTAATTCTTTCTTCTATTATTTTAAATTGGAAATTGTGACACTTCCTGTTTTCCTTTCAAATGGGAAAATTGGTGAAAATATTTAGTAAACTGTGATGTGTTGTTATTTTTTAAACTTCCATGATTTATAAGGTTTTTAAAATTGTATTTGGCACTATTTACAGAAAGGATTTTTTCAGTGCTTATTGACTATGTTTCTGGTAGTATTTCATCCAGAAGATGTCCCTGTCCAGGGCATATGTCTATAAGAAGCAAATTATTCCTTCTGCTTGCATTGCTGCATGCTTTGAAGAACGAGCTCTATAGCTATCAGCAGAAGTTAGAGCTCGATCTGTGATTCAAATAATGCCAAAGGCACTTCTGCTTAGATAATTATATGAAGCCAGATGGGATTAATTAGGGGCACTATATACTCAAAACCAAAGCACCAGTTTTGGCTCCATCCCTCTGGCTCCCTGGCGCCACTATTAATCTCAGAATCTTAGGTAGTGATAGTAGAGTCCAGACTCACCACCATCAGAGAGGTTTGAAGAGAGTCTGAAGAGCCTTGGTTTCTCCCTGCTACTGTTTTTTAACCCACATTTGCAAAGGAGTTGGCTCAGTGGAGGAACAGAGCAGGGGGAAGTCCTGTCCTGAAGGTTGGCAATATGAAGGGGCCGATTTTTTCTGCATGGTGATCAGCTTGGGGTGGCAGCTGCTTCTACAACCAGTCGTGAAGCTTTGAGAGTTTTGCCCAGGTTTCCCCCCCAGATTTGTGGGAGACCTAGTCCTCTGATTCAGCCTCAGGTCCTGAGAGGTGGGACCTGTATGGAATGGGCTGAAGCCAAACCAGGAATCTGAGGCAAGAAGAAATTTATGTTCTTGTTAAAGTCAAGGTTGACCTGGGATGCAAAGAAATGTCTGAATCCTGCAGTCCAAGCAGCGAGATGATGTAAAAGTTAACATCAGAGAATGGGAAAGATGGAATAAGCTAAGCAGACCCCAGAAAGCCCTTCTGAAGCAATAATGCATCCCTCCTTTCAGTGCCTTTTGGCCTGAAAGGTGACTGATGTGAAAGCAGTGTTCCTTTTCCCTTAGGTTTTCATTGCCTCTAGCTCTCTACATCTGGATCGTTGGATCTGGGACCTTGTTGAGCTATGTGAGGACTTAGAAACCCCATCTTTTCTTTTTCACTCTCACCAGGTGATACCTGATGCACCTGTCTGGGGAGTTCTCCTTACATAAAGGTCTGAAATTAAAAGACACTTGCTCCTTGGAAGAAAAGTTATGACCAACTAGATAGCATATTAAAAAGCAGAGACATTACTTTGCCAACAAAGTCTGTCTGGTCAAAGCTATGGTTTTTCCAGTAGTCATGTATGGATGTGAGAGTTGGACTATAAAGAGAGCTGAGCACCAAAGAATTGATGCGTTTGAACTGTGGTATTGGAGAAGACTCTTTAGAGTCCCTTGAACTGCAAGGAGATCCAATCAGTCCATCCTAAAGGAAATCAGTCCTGAATATTCATTGGAAGGACTGATGCTGAGGCTGAAACTCCAATACTTTGGCCACCTGATGTGAAGAACTGACTCATTTGAAAAGACCCTGATTCTGGGAAAGATTGAAGGTGGGAGGGGAAGGGGATGACAGAGGATGAGATGGTTGGCTGGCATCACTGACTCAATGGGCATGAGTTTGAGTAAGCTCCAGGAGTTGCTAATGGACAGGGAAGCCTGGCGTGCTGCAGTCCATGGGATCACAGAGTCGGACACAACAGTGACTGAACTGAAACTAAACTGAACTGAAAGGTCTAGACATCAAGCTTTAGGAGCAGAAAACTCCCACGAAAATATCATACCAGGTTTGTACCTTAAATAATTGTTTCTAAAGACAAATGCAAACATACTAGTTCACATGTGCAATCATAATAAATTAGTTAATGAGGAGAAAGAAGTTAATGTAGCTGGGCTATAAGCCAGGTTGCCCCAAATTACCAAGGGGTGCTCTACTTTGGACGAGGGGAAAGAAGGCAGGTTACCCAACATAACTGCCTAGGCAATGTAATTCTGGACCTCTGGGTAAATAGGCTAATGATCTCTGCTAACAGGAGTGCTCTTAGCAAGATATCCTTGAAAACTGATATGAAAGCTAGGGTATAAAACAGAGATGTATCATGAATAAAATTTTCCCTTACTGTGTGAGATAACCCCATATATCCTCCATTGGCAAGCTCATCTATCATTCTGGGCCAGAGAGTGAGTGCTCATTATAAGAAGAAAGAGAAGCCACCTCAATGTCCCCAAATCCTCTCTGCTTTGTCTGAGCCCCTGGATTACCTGACTTTTACATGATTATGGAAACTTGATACTGGGTAAGATTTTGAAATGTGTGAGTCTGATCCTTTGTAATAGCTGAAGCACTAAAAAAATAGAGCAAAGAAAATGGTTCTAAGTACATGTGCCTGTCTTCTAAGATCCACTTTCTACACTTAGCTTTTGTTAAAATTTTTAATTTATGGGGAAAAATAAAAAAGTAAATAAAAGAGAAAAAATTTAAATCAGGTTGTTTAAGTATTCAGTGGATAATTTTTTCTATTTTTTATTGTGATAAATATATATAACTTAAAAGTTACTGTTAGTTTTTTTCATTTTAAAAATTTATTTACTTTTGATTGAAGGATAAGTGGCTTTAAAATATTGGTTTCATTTCTGCCATATGTCAACATGAATTAGCCATAGGTGTACATAAATCCCCTCCCTTTTTTTAAACTTTAAATTTATTTTTAATTGAAGGATAATTGCTTTGCAGAATTGTGTTGGTTTCTGCCAAACATCAACATGAATCAGCTATAAGTATGTTCCTTCCCTTTTGAACCTCCCTCCCATCTCCCTCCCAATCCCATCCCTCTAGGTTGTTAACAGAGCCCCAGTCTGAGTTCCCTAAGTTATGCAGCAAATTTCCTTTGGCTGTCTGTTTTACATACGGTACTGTATATGCTTCTAACCATGTTAATTTTTAAGCGTACAATCCTGTGGCATTAAATACACTCATTCGCACTGTTGTGCAACCATCATCACCATCCATTTTCAGAGCTTTTTCATCACCCTTGACAGAAACTCTATTGCCATTAAGTAATTGCTCCCCCACACTCCTCTCCTAGCATCTGGTAGCTCCTATTCTACGTATTGTCTCCATGAATTTACCTAATCTAGGTACCTCACAGAAGGCAATGGCACCCCACTCCAGTACTCTTGCCTGGAAAATCCCATGGATGGAGGAGCCTGGTAGGCTGCAGTCCATGGGGTCGTGAAGAGTCAGACACGACTGAGCGACTTCACTTTCACTTTTCCCTTTCCTGCATTGGAGAAGGAAATGGCAACCCACTCCAGTGTTCTTGCCTGGAGAATCCCAGGGACGGGGGAGCCTGGTGGCTGCCGTCTATGGGGTCGCACAGAGTCGGACACGACTAAAGTGACTTAGCAGCAGCAGCAGGTACCTCACATACCTGGAGTCGTATTTGTCCTTTTGTATCCAATTTGTTTCATTCAGCATAATATTTACAAGGTTCGCCCATATTATAATATATATCAGGATTTCATTCCTTTTCTAAAGGTCAATGATATTCCATTATACAATACCTCACCTTTGTTTACCCATTAACCTGTTGATGGCCATTTGGGTTGTTTCCTCATTTTGGCTGTTGTGAATAATGCTGCTATAAACATTAGTGTATGAGTATCTGTTTGAGTTCTTTTGGGTATATACCTGGAAGTGGAATTGCTGGATCCTATGGTAATTCTATATTTCACTTTTTGAGGAACTGCCATACTGTTTTCCACAGTGGCTATGCCCACATGGCAAGCAGCTTTCTTCACATGATCTTTCTCTAGCGTGTCTTCTTACTCAACTTTGTTCATGCAGATGAAGAGGGATTTGACATATCTGGCCATTGTTCTGTTTGTTATTCTGTTCTTTTTGGTATGGTTTACATTCTAGAAAGTTAAAAGATATATTTGTTTAAGGAAAGTGATTTCTATTTCCTAATATAATGATTATTTGTATTTCAAATACAATATTCAGTAAGTATCACTGAGGAATTTATATCACTGATTGCTTAAGCCCTCATTGCCTTAAAAGTGCATGCAACATTCTGAATGTCAGAATTGTTTTCTTCATTATTGTTGTTTGTAAAAGCAGTATCTGTTCCTTTTAGATTTTTAGGGCCTGTCTGCCTCTGTTACTGCTGAAGCCCAAACATTCAGCCTGCAGTTGGCACTGCAGAGAGGGGAAGCCTGGCTGGGGCCTGTTCTGCCTCCCGGCTGTTGATAAACCTGTCAGCCAGGTTGCGGGGGCAGAATTCTGGCAAGACTAGTGTTCAGAATTTCTTAAGTTTAGCCAGCTGGCAATGGATGTTATCCAGGAGATGAATATGACACCCTAACTCCCTGCTCCATAAAAATGCACACATACATCATAATATTTCATTTTGATTTTTCTATGATATACTGTGGGCTGCAAAAATTTCTAAGTAACATCAGTTAGGAGAAGCAGAATACAATATGACATCTGCTTAACTTTTTTCTTTTTTGATAGAAAATCTGTTAAATTAGGCCTGTCTCTCTGGCACTTGACGTGAGTTGCCAGTTTTATAAAATAAATTTGATGGAATCGGAAATAAAACTTTAGAACGCTCACTTGAAAAAGTAGGACCTTGGGTTGAAGTAAAAGTTTCTAAAGACATTGGTGATTTTAAGAGACTCTAAATTGGTTTGTCAGCTATTCAAAGTACCATTCAAAGTGTGGTCCAAGGACCATCAGCATCACCATCACAGGGATCTTGTTCAAAAGGAAAAAAGTCTTAGGCCCCTTCCTGGACCTGCAGGAAGAAGAATCTGCATTTTAACAAGATCCCTAAATGATTTGTAAACACATTAAAGTTTGAAAAGCACTTGTCTAAGAGAGTACAGTTGACCCTGAAACAACTCAGGGGTGTTAGAGTTGTTGACCTTCCGCACAGTTGAAAAGCCCCTTAGAGGCAATTCCACCGTATCCATGGTACTGTATTTGCTATTCAACCAATGGCATATGGTGTAATATCGCAGTCTTTCTACCGAAAAAAAATTCAAGTATAAGTAGACCTGCTCAGTTCAAGTCCTGTTGTTCAAAGTTCAAGAAACTATTTCTACTGAAATTTAGAGGAAGATTTCCTTTAAATCAAGTCACAGACTGTTTAAAATGCACAAGATGTTCCTTTTCCTTTTCCTATGTAATTAAGTAAAAGAATATCCTAAGATGAATTTTAAAATACTCTGTCTTCATAAGTGACTATTAATTAAATTTTGGCAGTATCTTAATTGAAATACTATTTCCAAGGCCTTCATAATTTCTCTATAATATGCTCTATGCCAGTTGTAACGATAAAGTAAGTTTTCAGAGATATGATCCATTTTATGTAGGTTGGGGTGGATCATAAATGGATACACCTTTCTAGATTGTAGCCTGATTTCAGCTCTTGCACAGCCTCTGGAGAGAGACTGAGGAAGATTATGCAACACATTAATAGCTTATTCTAACATCTTCCTTCTTAACTAACAAATATAAAGATTTAGTTTCTTTTATTTAAAAATTTTAGGCTATATTATTTTTTAGGTTTTAATTTTAGATTTCCTTTATTCATTCATTTATGCACAAAACCTAGTGAATCCTAAAGGAAATCAACCCTGAATGTTCATTGGAAGGACTGATGCTGAAGCAGAAGCTCCAGTACTTTGGCCCCCTGATGCAAAGAGCCAACTCACTGGAAAAGACCTTGATGCTGGGAAAGATGAAGGCAGGAGGAAGGGCAGCAGAGGATGTGATGGTTGGATGGCATCACTGACTTGATGGACTTTGCTCAAATGAGTTTGAGCAAACTCCTGGAAACAGTGAAAGACAAGGAAGCCTGGCATGCTGCAGTCCATGTGTTCGCAAAGAGTTGGATGCGACTGAACGACTGAACAACACAGAACAAAATATTTATTAAGAGCTGGAAGACTTTTCCCCTTATTCTAGAAGTGCTTTAGATTTCAATACAAACACGATTTGAGTGGTATAAAAACTTAGCAAATTCATTGAGAATGAAAAAATATATTTCTTGTCCTATTACTAGGACTACTCAATACTGGGTTTTCTATAGAACGGCTGTATGAAACAATCATACATTAAAACACACATATCAAACAAAGTAGTTTTTAATATATCTCTTTTAAATTTGGAATGGGAGTTTGCATTTCACAATATTTAGAATTTTCGCCATTAGGTATATGTACATGATTCATTGTGTTTAATATGAAACATGTTTCATTTTTATTCCACAGCTTCAATAAATAGCTCTGACATTAGAACAAAGGTTTAAGTCCACGTGTAAAGTTTGGCAATCCTGGGGCTTGACTTTTCCAAGTATTTTTACCACCAGAAGTGTCTAAGGATGTTGAGTTATTGAAATATCTTTGCTATTTCACCTTGGTAAGTGTCTTATAGTATGCTTTGCAGAGAGCAATTGCCACGTCTTTGAAAGAGATTATTATCTTATGAGGAAAGTATAGTTCTAATATGTACAGAGTTGCTTTGATGTTTAACTAGGAGATTGAAGGTAAAATTGAATACTGTATGCTATCTTTTTTTTTGTAATGATCATCACATTTGTGGAAAATTAAGAAATCTCAGATTATTTCATGTGTTGGCAGTACTGTATTGTGGCCCTGAACATGCACACGTACATATGTCCTTTTTAGAAATGAGATCATTTGTGATGAACATTCTGCTCCCAAATTATTTCAGTGTTTGCTGACACAATTCACACTAGAAAAATCATTTGGCCACAATTACAGTTGTATGTGAGCTGCTTGTTGTTAAGAAAATGTTCAGACATTAAGTTGTTACTGTTTTCAAGATCTTTTCATTGTTTTGTGCATTGGACAATCAGTCTGATGTGACTACAGTTCCTATGTTTATAGAAGGGATTGTTCATAAATATTCCCAAGTAGAATACTGTGGTTTTATTAGCTCTCACAACCTTTCCTAATATCTCTTTCCTGGAAAAAGTAAGCAATCAGACAAGCATATATAAATTGCTGTTTCATGTTGTTAGACATGATAAATTAGAAAACAAATTAAGGAGCTTGTAGTTCTTGCTATTTGTAAACTACTTAATGTTTACCATGTTGAAAAAGCCTGGAATGTAGCTTCTTCTAACATAGCTGGGCTCAGTGTTGAGAGCATGAGGAGGTCCCAAATATGAGGCGGCATGGAGAAAATCTGTATCCTAGAACATACCTCGACACTTCTTGTGTCATCTCATTTTATATTTATGAGGATGAAATAAAATTCATAACCTCTTGGGTAATGATGAAATTACAGAGCACAAATTCCTTGTCTCTCCATAGTCTTGTGGTTTGCTGGGGTGGAGGTCATAAAGGTGTGATAATGCATCAAACATGAGCTACCAGCTTCCAAGTGTTGTTCATCTCCATCTTGAGGTTGTTCAGCTCTACCCCTTGGCACATAAATATTGTCACCATGCCAAATTTTTGTATAAACAGCCCAAAGTTTACTTTATTGTTAATTTCTCAGCAAAGGTACAGTGTCAGCATGAGACACCTAGAGAATCAACAGGATTTTTTTTATTGTGTTTAAAAAATGGTTTCATAAGAGGATACACATTTCTGAATATGAATTCCAGAAGTGGAAAAACAACAGTTCTGGAAATCAAACACATAAAGACAGTCAATAAGATATATTAGTATATCTTGTCCCTTTAGGAACACTGCCACTTTCCCCTCAAGTCCAACTTTTAAAGTTAATATAGTTTAAAAATTGAATTTTGGGAAGGACTAGTTGACATTTGATAATTAAATACATATATATGTGTGTGCGTGTATGTATGTATATGTATAAAGTGAAGCAGGAAAAACCCCCAAGAAGGACAATCACTTTGCTTTACTTCATGGACTAACAGCTGGGATGTTCATTTACTGTCTTTTTTTAGGCTAATAAAATTTATTCTAAAACAGCCTTCCAAATACCACTATAAAAGCCAAGAATATATAACTTTTTTTCTGCTAGAAATCAAATGACTTCTTGCAATAATATTTTATGGAATCTGCTGATTATTTTACCATTTGGGCATAGAGATATAGTCTCAAGAGCTGTAGAAATTCAACCACACCAAATTACAATCACCACTTCTTATGCTGTGTGGCTGCAGGCATCTAACTTTAAATACATCTTCATTTTGTTGTTGACTAAAACCAATACACAATTATTTAGAAAGTGATCAGATAACAATTATCTGGTGTTTTACCTGGTTCTGGGTGTTCATCATTTGCCCATATTAAAAACAATCAAACTGACTGTTTTTGAGCCCCAATAATTCCCCTCATACCTCTTCATTTTTTCCCTAAAAGACTATTGGTGGAATGAGGGGACTATTCCAGGCCAACCATTTATATCATATTAGCCCGTCCAGAGTTTGATGGAGGATGAAAATACTAGATAAATTAAATGTGAAAGAGCTCTCCTTGGGGGTAACATGGAAACTGATACATTAACTTTTATGAATAAGGATATTTGGAATTTTTGTAAGATGAATCTAGGAAGTACAGATCTGGATTTTATTACTTTAATTTGAACTTTCATGATTGCATGTGCAGATAGTCCCAATGAGAGTATCCGTCTCTCTTCCTATTGTTGATTCTGGCATATGTCTTTTTATTAATTAAAACAATAACAATGATAATAGTGAAAACTAATATTTATTTAGTGTGCTTACTATCATAGTAGCTAGTAACTATCAAATTTTATGTAAATAAATTGAGTAATATCCTTAAGACATTTACGATAAGGGGGATAACAGTGGTGGATATTATTATTATCCCCTTAGAAGAGGTGAGGAAACTAAGGCAAAGATAGGTTCAGTCATTTTCCCAAGGTTACACAGATAGTAAGTGATATAGTCAGAATTTAAATCTAGAAGCTGTTCCCTTCACCATTACGTAATATAGCCATCCCCTCATGGGCAGAGCATGAGGTATTACCCCTGGCTGGTATGCGTATTGTCCATTGGCACACTATAGAGATGTACAGTGGGCATTGGCAGGGGGATGCTAATAAGTAAAATAAATTTCCTACATGATGTTCTTGGAATGTAGGTGATAGGAAATCATCAACATGGTCACATGGTGGCCTCAGCTTCCCTTGTCCGTCACACAGACTGTCAATTCATGACAGGTGAGTCACAGGTAGGCTCTCTGTGACTCATGGCATGAAAAGAAAGGGAATGTGTTAGTCACTCAGTCATGTCTGACTCTTTGTGACCCAATGGACTGTAGCCCTCCAGGCTCCTCTGTCCATGGGATTCTCCAGGCAAGAATAATGGAATGGGTTGCCATTCTCTTCTCTAGGGTATCTTCCCAACCCAGGGATTGAACCCGGGTCTCCCGCATTGCAGGCAGAATCCTTACTATCTGAGCCACCACTCATGGCACGTGCATAGATAATTCTGGTCCACACTGCCCTGGACAGTGTGCTGAAGATAAAGCACATGGACACCATGACACTGTTTTAGCCAGTTTTCCAACTTTTGCTTGGCAAAGTCTCAGGAGGTTAGATCAAAGATTTTGAAATAAAAATTGTGAAAAGAATAGAATTGGTTTTGTCATTAACCATTTTGGCTTAGAGATTCACTTTTCTTTCGCTCACTTAGTAATTATTGGGTAGACTATGATATATATGAATTTAGAAAATTTCAAATTAAGAATTATGACCTTTCATAAGAACAATATTACTCCCACACCCCAAACCCTTTTTTCTCCAGTTTGGCCTTCTTAGATTCAATTCAGCAAGTTATTGACCAAGATTCAGTAAAAGCAAAGCTCTGTGAAAAATGTCATGGGTATTTTGATAAGGATTGAATTAAATCTTTAAATTTCTTTGAGTCGTATGGCCATTTAAAAATATTAATTTTTTCAACCCAAGAGCATAGGATATCTTTTAATTCTAGTTTCTGCTTAAGGTCAGTTAAATATGAATATTTATTTTATGTTTACTAAGTCACATGTTTACATTTGTTTCTTGTCCAAGAAATTTATTAGTTAAGGCAAAAGGACTGTTTCTAGGCTTAAGTGATTTCATTGTTGAAGTATATAGATTTATTGTTTGAATAAATCAGTAAAATTTCTTTTGCACAACATAAATACAGAATATTAAGGGTCTGAGATTTTTCACTTTTTAATTAATGTTGATATCTTCAGTTCTGTGCTTCCATTGTGACTCAGCTGGTAAAGAATCTGCCTGCAATATGGGAAACCTGGGTTCGATCCCTGGGTTGGGAAGATCTCCTGGAGAAGGGAAAGGCTACCCATTCCAGTATTCTGGCCTGGAGAATTCATCTTCAATTCATGTCCTTTATTATAAGCGGTATATTCTGATTATAGAGCACATGTCATAAAATGGGATACTACCAGCAATGTCTGGATTTAGGTCTCTTTCATCTAGGAGAGTGAGTGGTCTAGAGTTCTATTTCTACATTCTGAGAAGTGACCCTTATAGATCAGGTGCAGGAGCTGGTGTCCAAAGATGATCTCCCAGCGAGCTATATTTCCTGGTATGTGTTCATCCTGTATTAGTTTCTTTTTACTTATTCAGTAGCAAATTGCCACAGATTTTGTGGCTTAAACAACATAAATTTATTATCTTACATTTCTATAGATGATAAGCCCAACATGGGTCTCACCTGGCTGAAATCAAAGTGTCAGCAGGACTGTGTTCCTTTTTGGAGGCTCTAGGGTGGAATCTGTTTTCTTGCCTTTGCCAGCTTCTAGAGGTCACCGTGGCTCCCTTCCTCCATCTGCAGGTAAGCAGTGACAGGCCAAGTCCTTCTCCTACTGCCATTTCTCTGGTTCTCTGCAGGTGAGAGAGTTTCTTGAGTTTGAAGCACTCACATTTTAGATTCAGCACACCTGGGTAATACAGGATAATCTCCTCATGTTAAGGCCCATATCCTTAATCACATCTGCCAAGTCCCTTTTGCCATGTAAGGTAACATATTTACAGGTTCCAGGGATTAGAACATGGACACCCCTGAGGGCCATTTTCCTGCGTACCCTAATGACCTTATGTAAACCCCTTCCCTGAATCTTAGCTGTCCTTGGGACTCTGTCTTAAATAAGAATGATGCTATGTGACTTTTGAGCCCTTAACACTTCTACCTGAGACTCTTGCAATTCTAGTTCTTGGATACTCCCTGTTGAAACTCAGCCACTAAGCTGTGAGAAGCTCAAACTGATGGAGATACCATGTGCATATGCTCTGGTTGACAGTCTGAGCTGAGCTCCCCCTGATACCCAGCAACAAATACCAGGTATGTAAGTGAGTCTTCTTAAACATCTAACTCTGTCAGACCTTCATATGACTTCAGGCCCAGCTCATGAGAGATGCCAAGTGACTCTTCCAGCTGAGCCCAGCAACTGACCGAATATTGAGAGAGAATAAATTATTGTTTAAGGCCGCTAGATTTTGTTTTCAAAACTGCATAACCAGAAAGTCAAGCTGGGATGAGGTTTCCATTCTTTGACAAATCAACTTTGGCCAGGGGTTAAGGTCATTGAATCTGTCAGGTATCTTGACTTCAAAGAGTAGACATTAAATCTGGTTAATTTAAGCAGAGGAAACATTTCTCAGCTGCCTGCTTGGAAATTTCTGCAGTTTGGTTTGGTTCCTCACTTTGGAATATTTTGACAGTTGTATTCTGGTGCTTTTCAGTCTCTACTTCCAACTTAACACCCAATTT
Source organism: Bison bison bison (assembly GCF_000754665.1). Classification (NCBI taxonomy): domain Eukaryota; kingdom Metazoa; phylum Chordata; class Mammalia; order Artiodactyla; family Bovidae; genus Bison; species Bison bison. The sequence continues at coordinate 3,080,179 of NW_011494740.1, read as the reverse complement.
ACAAATGAGATTGGGTGTCTTCTAGAATTGTTAATGGGGATTGGAAAACTAGGCTTGACGTTATTGACCTAAATAAAGAGGTAAACTGGGGCAAGCTCAAAATTGTCAAAAAAAGATGAGTTTATTCAGGAATGGCAAGGGGAAATACAATTCAGGACAGGCAAGCCATAATAAGCTATAGGTAACATACCTTGGCCTCAAAAATGAGATCCAAAGGGGATGACCTCTGAAGCAAAAGGACCCTTGTTATCAGGTGAGGTGCCCACAGCAAGTCCCTTGTGTTTATCACTGCTGTGCGTTACCATCTCCTTTTGGTTTGGTGAGTCTGTTCTCAGATTCTGAGCTTCCTTGCTTCCTCTTTTTTTTAAAAAAACATTAGGGAGGGTATGGGGAGGGAGGAGGGAGGAGGGTTCAGATGGGGAGCACGGATATACCAGTGGCGGATTCATTTCGATGTTGGGCAAAACTAATACAATATTGTAAAAAAATAAAAAATAAAAATAAATAAATAAATAAATAAACATTATTTATTTGGCTGTGTTGAGTCTTACAGTGTGTGGGCTCTGTGTTGCTTTGGCACTTGGGCTTCTCTAGTTGCATCTCGTGGACTCTGAAACTTGTGGGCTTAGTTGTCCCATGGCATGTGGATCTTAGTTCCCTGACCAGGGATCGAACCTGCATCGGAAAGTAGATTCGTAACCGCTGGACCACTAGGGAAGTCCCCTTGAACTCCTTTTCTTTGACTTGAGTTTTCTGACTTTACTCAGGATCTGTATGAAGGCCTTATCCTCTTTGGTGAGGACTTATTTGTTTTCTTATTGAAGCACACTGGAATTTCAGTATAATTCCTTGGAAATTCTTGAGAGAAGCAATTAAAAACAGTATCAGTGGGTATGAGTGGAGCAAATAAATGCTGTTAGAGCACTTTCGCATCCTTATGAGAGACAAAGACTCCTATGAGAGGATAAGGCCAGACTGACATTAAGTTACCTCAACTATAAGACAGTTTTCTTACAACAAGGGGTACATGGTCATGGATCAGACAACCCAGGCAAAGGCCATCACCAGGAAGGAAAATCAAGGGAATCTTGGGAAAGGCACACTCTAGAACAAAACACAACTCCCAGCTCTGAAAGCACACACATCAGGCTATTTAGGAATTTTTCTTTTGCTCTCAAGAAAACCTATGACATGTAAGATCCCACTCATTTAAATGCTCTAAGGGTGGCCGTCCTTCAGGGACCTCAGCCAGGTTTATGTTAAAGAATTGTAGCCTCTCTTCACATGCATTTTGGATTAAGTGGGTCAACCTTACTAAAGATAATTAGAAATTAAAGAGCTGTTATGAGGAATTCTTGATCTCCCCAAACTTGTTTTTCTCCCAGACTGAATTAGAAGACTGTGGCGATAGAACTAAACAAACCGAGTGAGATAGGTGTTTTAATTGGTACCTAGAGGCTTCTAAATGTATTTGGGATTTTGAAATTGCCTCTTTGCAAAATACTATTTCTGAGTTAACTGAAGCAAATAAACAACTGAAAGGAGATAAAAAATCATCAGAGGTCTCTTCTTCCACAGCACCAGTGAGGTTTCCCTTCCCAACGGCTCCACCTCCTTTGTGTTCATCTTTGCCCTCTTCTGACCCCTTTCCTTTAATCTGAACTTTCCTTCTGTAATGCTGAAGCTTTCCAACTCCCATTAAAAATTAAGTCTTCTGAGGCTCCTGCTAAATCATTAATTTCTCAGCATTCCATGGACCAAAGTTGAACCTCAAGCTATAATAAAAGATTTTCCTAAGGTAACTGAAGATTCTTGTAGATTTGCAGAATTATTTAATATTATATTTCAGACTTAACAACCTGGCTTCTCTAGGTTGCTTGTGGGAAAAGGTTAAACCCAGTATTGGATGAAAATTGCTAACTAGGAAAGCTGCAAAAAATCCTTGGAATTCGAAGTAAGTCAGCCAGTGGCCCTTTTATATGACCAAGCTCATGGTTTACCTGAAAGGCAGCATCTTGCCATCCCAAGCACTTTCCCTACACCAGTGGAGTGGAACACAATTCAGACGTGTACTCCCAAGCCTGCCAAATCTGTTTATGATTACTATTGCAGACTCCAAATTACCTTTAAAGACAGTTTTGGACTTGTTATAGATGTTGAACCCAGCAGGGTGGCCTTTAAATCAATTTTTTATAAATGGTTTAAACAGGTCTCTGTTAGGAGAACTTGCATAGAATGGGAAGCAGTGCCCACCTCTGATCTTGTCAATCTATCCAATCTGTTAGCCTGCACCCTAGAAGATGATTCCAAAGGAAGAGCAACTAAAATTTTCAGCTTCAACAAATGGAATCTCCCAAACAAACTCTCCCTACTGGGTTCTCATTATTGTGAAAGAAACTGGCCACTGGAAAAGGACTGCTATAGATCAAAAAGGTCTAGGTGATTACAACTTTTCTTTTCTTTTTTTTTGTTTGTTTGTTTTTAATTTTATTTTATTTTTAAACTTTACAATATTGTATTAGTTTTGCCAAATATCGAAATGAATCCGCCACAGGTATACGTGTGTTCCCCATCCTGAACCCTCCTCCCTCCTCCCTCCCCATACCATCCCTCTGGGTCGTCCCAGTACACCAGCCCCAAGCATCCAGTATTGTGCATCGAACCTGGACTGGCAACTCGTTTCCTACATGATATTATACATGTTTCAATGCCATTCTCCAAAATCTTCCCACCCTCTCCCTCTCCCACAGAGTCCATAAGACTGTTCTATACATCAGTGTCTCTTTTGCTGTCTCGTACACAGGGTTACTGTTACCATCTTTCTAAATTCCATATATATGCATTAGTATACTGTATTGGTGTTTTTCTTTCTGGCTTACTTCACTCTGTATAATAGGCTCCAGTTTCATCCACCTCATTAGAACGGATTCAAATGTATTCTTTTTAATGGCTGAGTAATACTCCATTGTGTATATGTACCATAGCTTTCTTATCCATTCATCTGCTGATGGGCATCTAGGTTGCTTCCATGTCCTGGCTATTATAAACAGTGCTGCGATGAACATTGGGGTACACGTGTCTCTTTCCTTTCTGGTTTCCTCAGTGTGTATGCCAGCAGTGGGATTGCTGGATCATAAGGAAGTTCTATTTCCAGTTTTTTAAGGAATCTCTACACTGTTCTAGTGGAGTACTAGTTTGCATTCCCACCAACAGTGTAAGAGGGTTCCCTTTTCTCCACACCCTCTCCAGCATTTATTGCTTGTAGACTTTTGGATCGCAGCCATTCCGACTGGCGTGAAATGGTACCTCATAGTGGTTTTGATTTGCGTTTCTCTGATAATGAGTGATGTTGAGCATCTTTTCATGTGTTTGTTAGCCATCTGTATGTCTTCTTTGGAGAAATGTCTATTTAGTTCTTTGGCCCATTTTTTGATTGTGTCATTTATTTTTCTGGAGTTGAGCTGTAGGAGTTGCTTGTATATTTTTGAGATTAGTTGTTTGTCCGTTGCTTCATTTGCTAT
>NW_011494740.1:3066702-3076558 GCF_000754665.1 Bison bison bison | reverse complement strand
TGGTTGACCAGTTTTCCCAGCACCACTTGTTAAAGAGATTGTCTTTAATCCTTTGTATATTCTTGCCTCCTTTCTCAAAGATAAGGTGTCCATATGTGCGTGGATTTATCTCTGGGCTTTCTATTTTGTTCCATTGATCTATATTTCTGTCTTTGTGCCAGTACCATACTGTCTTGATGACTATGGTTTTGTAGTAGAGCCTGAAGTCAGACAGGTTGATTCCTCCAGTTCCATTCTTCTTTCTCAAGATCGCTTTGGCTATTGGATGTTTTTTGTATTTCCATACAAATTGTGAAATTATTTGTTCTAGCTCTGTGAAGAATACCATTGGTAGCTTGATAGGGATTGCATTGAATCTATAAATTGCTTGGGGTAGTATACTCATTTTCACGATATTGATTCTTCCAATCCATGAACATGGTATATTTCTCCATCTATTAGTGTCCTCTTTGATTTCTTTCACCAGTGTTTTATAGTTTTCTATATATAGGTCTTTAGTTTCTTTAGGTAGATATATTCCTAAGTATTTTATTCTTTCCATTGCAGTGGTGAATGGAATTGTTTCCTTAATTTCTCTTTCTGTTTTCTCACTATTAGTGTATAGGAATGCAAGGGATTTCTGTGTGTTGATTTTATATCCTGCAACTTTACTATAGTCATTGATTAGTTCTAGTAATTTTCTGGTGGAGTCTTTAGGGTTTTCTATGTAGAGGATCATGTCATCTGCAAATAGTGAGAGTGAATCAGACTCTTCCCAACGGTGGGACTCAGAGGAAACACAGGGACTGTTTCCCATTGCATCATTAAATAGGCTATAGGGAACTACTCTCTAGATTAGGGGACAAATCCCTTACAACATGTAGCTGCCCTGTCTGTGCTACAACCCTACTACAATGATACAGTCTCTTTCTCAGAGTAGTACATTTATTCAAATAGAGGTGGTCTCAAATAAACTAAAATAAGTCCCTGTTTCTAAGCCTATATCCTTTTGCTTGGGATCTTTGGGAGATAACCATTCATTTCTCCTCAGTGAATTAACTCCTGTCCCCTTACTAAGATGAGATTTCCTAGAAAAATATCATATTACTATTTCTTTCTCATGAAAGGAGAAATAACTCTTGAGTTCAAATCCCTTGAATCTCATCCCCAAGAAAATCCAAACCCTTTTTCTTTTATAAGTACTTTACAAACCAGGGAAGGTCAAACTTCATACTTATCCCCATCATTAGATTTATTGTCCCCTACTTTGTGGGCAAAATCTTCCACAGATATATTCAGAATTCATAGAGTCTCCCCCACCCCCGCACAACCCCATTTAGATCCAAATTCATTTCTTAAAACTTCTGCCCAGAATTGATACCCTATAAACAAAGAAGTTTTACAGGGCACAAGACCTATCATAGAAGAATATTAAAGTGCAGGAACTTACTATGTCCCTTGCACCAGTCCTTGTAAAATCCCTATTTTACCTGTAAGAAAATCTAATGGTGGAGGATGGAGATTTGTCGAAGATCTCTGAGCGATAAATATCTTTGTTATTCTTGCCCATTCCATTGTTCTTAATTCTCACATGGCGTTATTAGCATCCATACCTACTGAAAGCAGATTTTCCACTTTGATATATGCAGTGCATTCTTCAATATTCCAGCAGATAAGGTTAGTCAATATCCTTTTGCCTTTACTGGGAAAGAAAAACATTATACCTGGACAGTGATGCCCCAGAATTTTTCTGAAAAGCCTTCTTACTTTTCACAAACTTTAAAAGCTGATCTGGATGATATAAAATTTTCTGGAGGCTCCACCTTCCTACAATATGTAGATGATTTATTTTTCTGCTCATTCTCTCAAGACTCTGAACAAGAAGACAGGATTCACTTTTAAAACTTTTAGCCACTCAGGGACACAAGATCTCAAAGGAAAAATAGCAATTTGTTAAAGCTCAGGTTGAACATTTAGGACATTTAATACAAGGAAGGTTATACCTAGATCCTGATAGGCTTCACACCATCTTGAGCTCCCTAAAACCTAAAACTGAGTTTCAGGGTTTTCTTGGGCTAGCTGGTTACTGTCACAGTTGGTTCCAAACCTCTCCTTAATTGCTACTGTATGTCCTATTAAATACCGTAAATCTGATCCCATTATTGGGAAAACCAAGATGACCTGGCCTTTAAAACCTTGAAGGAAGGCTTAACAAATCCACCTGCTCTTGGCTATCCAAACTATTCTTATTTCCTTTCTGTATACAAAAAAGAGGGAGATGCCCTTGGAGTACTTACTCTAAAACACAGGGACTATCACTGACTTCTAGGTCACAAATCCTAGATCCTATTGCCCAAGGTTAACCTCCACGCCACATGGCTATCCCTGTACTACCCTTCCAGTTAAGGCCATTGAAGAAATTGTCAGTGGATCCTCTTTGCCATCTTTCTACCTCATGCTGTCTAAGCTATCTTGGACTCACATGACACTCAACATCTTCCAGTGAGGCATCTCACTTCTTATGAAATTCTCTTGCTAACTGTCCCCCCATCACTCTTGTTCATTGTAACAATCTGAACCCTGCTACCCTTCCTCCTCCTTCCATGGACAAAACTCCTTATGACTGTTTGACTTTGATAGATCACCTAGTACGACCTAGTTACAAGAAACCCCCTTTAACAAATGTTAATTTCCTATGGAGTACTGATGGCCCTTACTTGAAAGATGAAAATGGTAAATACTCAGCTACGCATGCAATATCAATTCCTTTTCAAATCACTGAGGCAAAGAACCTTAGGTTTGACAACTTTAGCCCAACAAACCAAATTATATTCTTTTACTTGAGCATGTATTCTAGCTAAAGATAAAACTGCAAATCACTATACTGATAGTTGACATGCCTTTGGAGAAGCCTATGATTTTGGAATATTGTGGAAATAAGATTTCCTTACTTTCAAGGGAGACAAAATTCAAAGTGGCCCTTATGTCCCAAACTTATTAAATGCTATACTTCTGCCAGCAGCTCTGGGTATTATTTAAAGTTCTTGGGTATTCTAAGTCTGACTCTGGAAAACCAAGGAAATGACCTCACTGATTGTTGTTGTTGTTCAGTTGCTCATTGATGTCCAGCTCTTTGCCATCAATGGACTGCAACATGCCAGGCTCCCAGTCCTTCATTATCTCCCAGAATTTGCTGAAACTCATGTCCATTGTACTGATGACACCATCCAACCATCTCATCCTCTGTTGTCCCCTTCTCTTCCTGCCTTCTATCTTTCCCAGCATCAGAGTCTTTTTCTAATGAATTGGCTATTCGCATCAGGTGGCCAAAGTATTGTAGCTTCAGTTTTAGCATCAGTCCTTCCAATGAGTAGTCAGGGTTAATTTCCTTTAGGATTGACTGCTTTGATTTCCTTGTGGCCCAAGGGACTCTCAAGAATCTTCTCCAGCACTATAGTTTGAAAGCATCAGTTTTTCAACATTCAGCCTTCTTTATGGTTCAACTCTCACATCCATACATGACTACTGGATACACCATAGCGTTGACTGTACAGACATTTGTGGGCAAAATGATGTCTCTGTTTTTTAATATGCTCTATAGGTTTATCATGTTTTTTCTTTCAAGGAGCAAGCATCTTTTAATTTCATGGATGCGGTCTCCATCCACAGTGATTTTCGAGCCCAAGAAAATAAAGTCTGTCACTGTTTCCATTTTTTCCCCATCTATTTGCCATGAAGTGATGGGACCAGATGCCATGATCTTGATTTTTCAAATGTTGACTTTTAAGCCAGCTTTTTCACTCTCCTCTTTCACCTTCATCAAGAGGCTCTTTAGTTCCTCTGCTTTCTGCCATTGGGGTGGTATCATCTGCATATCTGAAGTTATTGATATTTCTCCCAGCAGTCTTGATTCCAGCTTGTGCTTCATCCATCATGGCATTTCTCATGATGTACTCTGCATATAATTAAATAAGTAGGGTGACAATATACAGCCTTGATGTACTCCTTTTCCAATTTGGAACCAGTCCGTTGTTCCATGTCCTATTCTAACTCTTGCTTCTTGACCTGCATACAGATTTCTCAGGAGGCAGGTAAAGTGGTCTGGTATTCCCATCTCTTGAAGAATTTTCCACAGTTTGTTGTGATCCACACAGTCAAAGGCTTTAGCATAGTCCATGAAGCAGATGTTTTTCTGGAATTTCCTTGCTTTTTCTATGATCCAACGAATGTTGGCAATGTGATCTCTGGTTCCTCTGCCTTTTCTAAATCCAGCTTGTACATCTGGAAGTTCTCAATTCATGTGCTACTGAAGCCTAGAATTTTGAGCATTATTTTGTTGCTTTTTAAGGTCCACTAGACTTCACACTCCAGGATGTCTGCCTCTAGGTGAATGATCACACCATCATGGTTATCTGGGTCAGTAAGATCTTTTTTTTTTTTTGGAGAAGGCAATGGCACCCCATTCCAGTACTCTTGCCTGGAAAGTCCCATGGACGGAGGAGCCTGGTAGGCTCCAGTCCATGGGGTTGCTAAGAGTCGGGCACGACTGAGTGACTTCACTTTCACTTTTCACTTTCTTGCATCGGAGAAGGAAATGGCAACCCACTCCAGTATTCTTGCCTGGAGAATCCCAGGGACAGAGGAGTCTAGTGAGCTGCTGTCTATGGGGTTGCACAGAGTCGGACACAACTGAAGCAACTTAGCAGCAGCAGCAAGATCTTTTTTGTATAGTTCTTCCATTTATTCTTGCCACCACCTTTTCTTAATATCTTCTGCTTCTGTTAGGTCCATACCATTTCTATCCTTTATTGTGCCTGTCTTTGCATGAAATGTTCCCTTGGTATCTCTAATTTTCTTGAAAAGATCTCTAGTCTTTCCCATTCTATTGTTTTACTCTACTTCTTTGCACTGATCATTGAAGAAGGCTTTCTTATCTCTCCTTGCTATTCTTTGGAACTCTGCATTCAGATGGGTATAGCTTTCCTTTTCTCCTTTGCTTTTACCTTCTATTCTTTTCTCAGCTATTTGTAAGGCCTCCTCAGAAAACCATTTTGCCTTTTTGCATTTCTTTTTCTTGGGGATGCTATCATACATGAATTATCACCTGATAAATGGATAATTTTATGAATTAATGTTGGTAAGGTAATCAACATTGCAAACCTGTAAAAAGTACTTCTCTTTTTTGTTCCATCTGTCATGAATTTAACTCAAGGAAATTTGTTTGTCCTTCCCCTGCATGTTTTAAGTTACCATTTATTGGACCATTTGTGTTTTGGCAAATGGATTTCATACAGTCACCCCATCTCATGAATATAACTATTTTAGTAATGGTTTTCATGTGTTTACATTGAACTGAAGGTTTCCATGTAAACAACTGACTGCATCGTCTGTAACTAAAATCCTATTCAAAAAATTATTCCCACTTGGGGAACCACCCCCTCCCAAACTCCCTAGTGACTGAGGAACCCATTTTGCTGATCAATACTTGGCAAGTCTATGCTGTCTGCAATTCTGCAGCACTTACCTTGTGCTTATCATCCTCAGTCCTTAGGACTGACCGAATGTTATAAGTTTATAGCTCACTGTAAGCTTTTTTTTTGATATAAATTTATTTATTTTAATTGGAGGCTAATTAATTTACAATATTGTATTGGTTTTGCCATACATCAACATGAATCTGCCACAGGTGTACACGTGTTCCCCATCCTGAACCCCCCTCCCACCTCCCTCCCCCTACCATCTCTCTGGGTCATCCCAGTGCACCAGCCCCGAGCATCCTGTATCATGCATCAAACATAGTATTAGGTATTTAATAACAGTTGAGCCTGAAGAAGAAATGAATCATTTCAATGGAAAGGTTTATGGTAATTTTCAAGGAGGAGATGATGTTTGGGCTGAATTGTAAAAGATGGGTAAAATTTCAATAATTGAAAAAGATAGGGAAGATAATAAGGGCATTTTAGTCAAGGGAACAACATAATCAAAGCACGGACCTGTAAAATTTCCTAACACGTTTGGATAATGGTGGGTAGCTGAATATGGCACAGCATAGGTACCCAAAGAGACACGGTGGGAGACTGGGGCTAAGGGAGGTTTCAGGAAGGTTGTGTGGCAATCTGAAGTTGAGGCTGAGGAGTTTTCACTTCGGTTCATGAATGCAGAGAAGCCCACAGAATGAGGCAGGATGGCCCATTAAGGAGGGACCGTAAGCATAAAACACAGGTGGCTATATTAAAGTTGGAGTGGAAAGCAAGAGTCCAACCTGGGGCCAGTTAGGAATCTTTAGCATCATACCAACCAAAAGATTAATACTAAGAGCTGGATTAGGGTATTGGAATATTCTGGGGAAAGGAGGAGATTGGCAGATGGATAGGGGGGGGTACAAATATCACTGAAGCATAGTTGAAGGGCTTTGGCAACCAAATTGTTGTGGGTTGAGGAGAATTCCTTTGACTCCAATAGTTCAAGCCTGGGTGACTGTGAGAATGCTAGTGCCATTACTGAGAAAGGGACTCAGAGGAAAAGCATGTTTGGTCTGTCTTCAATTTTGCAAATTGAGCTTGAAGTCCAGAGGGCACAACTAAGCGTCAATAGCCATCAGGCAGTTGGAAATTAGAGTCTGGCCCTCTGGAGTGTGATATTATGGGCTGTAGCCTGAAAATCTCTTCTGGTCTAAATTCAGAATGATCAGATTATTTTTGAGTGGCAAACTGCAAACATTACAAAGACTTTCTAAACAAGTAGTAAAATTTTAATGGGACATTATAATGCTCAGTATTTTTCTGTGATTCTTTTTTGTCATGCCACTTTAATCCTTTCCTTCTCTTCTTGCTGCTTCTCAAAGACCATTAACCAGAGAAGGAATGCTTTTCTTTCTGAGGTTCTTTCCCAATTTGGTGAGGTCCAGGGGAACAATATGTTAGGTACAGTTTGAAAAGTTTTGCTCTGTTCTTAAGCTGGATCTAAAGGTTCAGGACCACATGTCTCTGAGGTATATGCCTGTCTGTCTAGTGCGGTCCGGGAGGTGTTTACTACTGTATATGTCTGTTATGACTGGTGCCTCTAAACCAGGACAACCACATAGCATCATTGCATAGTCAACTTCTGACAAAAGTAAAATTTGAATATAAAACCCTGATTTTTAAAACATTCCTGGGCACTGTCCCTTCACTGCAGTCCCTGCCCCGAGTTGATGTCTGTCCTAATCCTGTCTATTTGGGGGTTTTGCTGTCCATTTTTGTCTTTACTGAATATTTTTTTTTCTTTATCCATCAGTATATTTAGCTTTCCTGTTGTGTTTTTCAGTTGTGGTAAAGTAGATGTAAAATGTAATGTAAAATTTACCATCTTAACTATTTTTAGGGGTACCATTTGGCAGTGATAAGTACATTCACAGTGCTGTGCAACTAATCTCCAGAATTCTCTTCATCTCGCAGAACTGAAATTCTACCCATTAAACAATAACTCCCCATTCCCTTCATCCCCTCAACCCCCTAACAATCTCCTCTATGCTTCCTGTCTTTATGAATTTGACACCTCTAGGTACTTCATATCAGAGAAGGCAATGGCACCCCACTCCAGTACTCTTACCTGGAAAATTCCATGGACAGAGGAGCCTGGTAGGCTGCAGTCCATGGGGTCGCTAAGAGTTGGGCACAACTGAGCGACTTCACTTTCACTTTTCACTTTCCTGCATTGGAGAAGGAAATGGCAACCCACTCCAGTGTTCTTGCCTGGAGAATCCCAGGGGTGGGGAAGTCGGGTGGGCTGCCATCTATGGGGTTGCAGAGAGTTGGACACAACTGAAGCGACTTAGCAGCAGCAGCAGGTACTTCATATAAGTGGAAGCATATAATATTTGTCTTTTTGTGATGCTTTCCTAGTTTTGACCCAGGATACTCCTTTGATCCATCTCTTGGGATATGAACTCATCTTAGGCTTTGTCACTTTGTGTAACCATTGACATGATAAAGGCCTGGACCCCAGAACTCTACTAGCATTATGTTGGGTCTGTGCTGCTCCCCTGAGAGAAAATTTCATGTCATGAGAGAATGTTTCAGCTACAAGTAATTCCTCATATCCAGTCTCATCCAATCATGCAACTGAAAGGAATTCAGCATTCAGACCCCTGATTTAGGGCAAAAATGTGTCCCCTACCCCCAGCTTTGCAGTCATATTAAATACTAATGGCAAGAATGCAGGATCCTGTAAAGCAAAATAGTCTAAGAATGGCCACTCAAAGAGTTAGAAAATAGACAATGGAAAAAAACCACACCAGGAGTTTGGTCTTTATATGGTACTTTTCCTCTGAAGACATAACACTCTTATCAGATATTATCTTAACAGCAAAGCAAGTCGTTCAGAAGACTGAACTCTGACAAATTAAACTCTTCTATTAAATGTCCCAACGAATGGCCTTATCTGATTTGGAACTGAAACTGTCACCTTGAAAACTTGGAAAGGAGCCTCGGTTGTTGATGCCACTCTGGTGTCACAGGAATCTCTTTAAGCCAGTGCTGTGGTGGATCTGGGCCTGTGGGGACTTCAAAGTCATGGCTTCAGCAAGAATCTAAAAGGTTAGTATGTTTACCCAGCTCAGACCCATGCTGGGCATGGGAGAGTGTATCTTGTTTTTTTTTTTTTTTTTGATGTCATCAGCTGTACAGTGAACAGACTGGGCCAGATGACCTTAAAGGTCCATGACTCCATGAAATTAAGCTGAATTTTACATTTGGTTGGAACTCTGTACAAAAGGTTAGTGAAGGTACTGTTAATATCGAAGAAAGATTACAACACCATAAAGTGCTACAAAGACGAGGACTCTTAGATAGCTGGACCCCTTACTGTACAAGAGAAGAAACAGAGGCCCAGAGTGATAAAGTACTATGCTCAAAGTCACAGAGCTTGTTAGGGACAGAGCTGTGCCCAGAGTCCAGACCTTCTAATTCCATGCCCTGGCTCCTTCACAAGGCTCTGAAGCTAATATTTGAGGTTTCTGAAGACCAGAATTCTGGTTATCTATTGTTATGCAACAACCCTTAATAGGTTCTTGATAAATGTGTCTTGAGCTCTATTTATTTATTTATTTATTTATTTATTGATAAATTTAATGCCTTTTATTGCCATACCTCATTTTACTGTGCTTTGCTTTAGTGAGCTTTATAGATACATGTTTTTTTTTTTTGTTTTTTGTTTTTTCTTGTTAATTTTCTGTTTAGTTGATCTATCCATAAGTGTGAGTGGGGTATTAAAGTCTCCCACTATTATTGTGTTATTGTTAATTTCTCCTTTCATACTTGTTAGGATTTGTCTTACATACTGTGGTGCTCCCATGTTGGGTGGATATATATTTATAATTGTTATATCTTCTTCTTGGATTGATCCTTTGATCATTATGTAGTGACCTTCTTTGTCTCTTTTCACAGCCTTTGTTTTAAAGTCTAATTTATCTGATACGAGTATTGTGACTCCTGCTTTCTTTTGGTCCCAATTTGCATGGAAAATCTTTTTCCAGCCCTTCACTTTCAGTCTGTATGTGTCCCCTGTTTTGAGGTGGGTCTCTTGTAGACAACATATGTAGGGGTCTTGTTTTTGTATCCATTCAGCCAGTCTTTGTCTTCTGGTTGGGGCATTCAACCCATTTACGTTTAAGGTAATTACTAATAAGTATGATCCCGTTGCCATTTACTTTATTGTTTTGGGTTTGAGTTTATACACCATTTTTGTGTTTCCTGTCTAGAGAATATCCTTTAGTATTTGTTGGAGAGCCGGTTTGGTGGTGCAGAATTCTCTTAGCTTTTGCTTGTCTGAAAAGCTTTTGATTTCTCCTTCATACTTGAATGAGATCCTTGCTGGGTACAATAATCTGGGCTGTAGG
>NW_011494740.1:3065722-3066602 GCF_000754665.1 Bison bison bison | reverse complement strand
GGGCTTGAAGAGTTTCTATTGAAAGATCAGCTGTTATCCTTATGGGAATTCCCTTGTGTGTTATTTGTTGTTTTTCCCTTGCTGCTTTTAATATTTGTTCTTTGTGTTTGATCTTTGTTAATTTGATTAATATGTGTCTTGGGGTGTTTCTCCTTGGGTTTATCCTGTTTGGGACTCTCTGGGTTTCTTGGACTTGGGTGATTATTTCCTTCCCCATTTTAGGGAAGTTTTCCACTATTATCTCCTCAAGTATTTTCTCATGGTCTTTCTTTTTGTCTTCTTCTTCTGGAACCCCTATGATTCGAATGTTGTAGCGTTTAATATTGTCCTGGAGGTCTCTGAGATTGTCCTCATTTCTTTTAATTCGTTTTTCTTTTATCCTCTCTGATTCATTTATTTCTACCATTCTATCTTCTAATTCACTAATCCTATCTTCTGCCTCTGTTATTCTACTATTTGTTGGCTCCAGAGTGTTTTTAATTTCATTTATTGCATTATTCATTATATATTGACTCTTTTTTATTTCTTCTAGGTCCTTGTTAAACCTTTCTTGCATCTTCTCAATCCTTGTCTCCAGGCTATTAATCTGTGATTCCATTTTAATTTCAAGATTTTGGATCAATTTCACTATCATTATTTGGAATTCTTTATCAGGTAGATTCCCTATCTCTTCCTCTTTTGTTTGGTTTGGTGGGCATTTATCCTGTTCCTTTATCTGCTGGGTATTCCTCTGTCTCTTCATCTTGTTTAAATTGCTGGGTTTGGGAGTCCTTTCTGTATTCTGGCAGTTTGTGGAGTTCTCTTTATTGTGGCGTTTCCTCGCTGTGTGTGGGTATGTAGAGGTGGCTTGTCAAGGTTTCCTGGTTAGGGAAGCTTGTGT
>NW_011494740.1:3055677-3065536 GCF_000754665.1 Bison bison bison | reverse complement strand
CAGACTCAGTTGGGGCTGCGTTTTGTGCTCTTCCCAGGTCCGAGCAGCTCAGGTGATGAGGTGTTTGGCGAGCGCCAATGCTGCGACTTGTCGCCTCCCCGCCACTTGGTTATCTGGGTGTAAAACCGGCGCAGCTTCTCAGGCAGATGTTGACCGTCCAGACCCCCAATAAGTTTTAGTTAGCAAAGAAGCCAGTTTTATAGATAATGTCTCTCTGGGGCTGCGACTGCCCCCTTCCGGCTCTGGCTACCTGTCACCGGAGGGGGAAGTTTTGCAGCCGGCTACCTCTGTTTAGTCCTTTGTTCCGTGCGCGGGCTGGCGGTGTCTTAGGTTAGGGCTGGCTTTTCGCATGGTAGATATCCCACAGTCTGGTTTGCTAGCCCAAATTATTTCGCTCAGATAGTGCTCAGGGTATTCAGGCCAGATTCTTACTCTCAGCGATGCAGCCCGCGCCGCGCCTCCCTACCCAGCCCCCGCTTGCTAATGGCGGATGCAGGCGTCTGCGCTGCTTCTCCGCTGGAGGAGTTACCGTAGGGCTCACAATCTGTGAGTTTTAATTGTTTATTTATTTTTTCTCCCTGTTATGTTGTCCTCTGTGCTTCCAAAGCTCGGCACGGATTCGGCAGTGAGAAGGTTTCCTGGTGTTTGGAAACTTCTCTCTTTTTAAGACTCCCTTCCCAGGACAGAACTCCGTCCCTCCCTCTTTTGTCTCTTTTATTGTCTTTAATATTTTTTCCTACCTCCTTTCGAGGAGTTGGGTTGCTTTTCTGGGTGCCTGGTGTCCTCTGCCGGCATTCAGAAGTTGTTTTGTGGAATTTACTCGACGTTTAAATGCTCTTTTGATGAATTTGTGGGGGAGAAAGTGTTTTCCCCGTCCTACTCCTCCGCCATCTTGGCGCCTTCCCCCTGGGAGAGTGTATCTTGTTTTTTGAGCTTTTCTAGGCAACCTCTCATGTCTGACTGGTTCTCCCTCATATCCCCAGCTCTTGTTGCAATGCCTAACACACAGCATGGATTTGGTAAATATTTGCCAAACGATGAAAAAGAATACATATGAGGTCATCCTTCTTTATTTTTCAGTCTCCAAATCTTTCATTTCTCAATCTGCAATTTGATCTCCTATTATCATTGACACTTAGGAAATTAGCTTAATGGGCTTAAATAGTATTTTCAAGGAGATTCAAGGAGATTTCCAAGGAGATTGAAAAGGTACAAATAGTGTCTGGGACCTGTATCCGCCATCTGAGTAACTTAGGCTATTAGGTCCCTGGGATTTCTTGTGATCTGCCATCAATTGAACAGTTTGTTCCCACTGCTCAATAAAATGTACTATTGGAAAAGATGGTATAAGTATTTTAATTGTAGGACAGAGAGAAGCGGGGGAGGGTAGGGGAGGGAGATGTGGCCTCACTTGTCTGTTTTTTCTATTTAATGGAAATACCAGGAACAGGAAGTACGCTGGGGATGGGTACACATTAGAGTCAAGGACCTGGTTAAGATAGTTAACAATGCCTCTGCAGAGAGCTAGGACCCAGTTTCACTTCCAACTATGATACTCTCAACACAATACAATCCCCCAAATGTGGGCAAAGCAATTCCCAACCAGGACTTGGAAACTCTGAAGAGAGAAGCAACAATGTGACCTGGGGATTATGACATCCTGTAGCAATGCAGTGAGGTTTTCTTGCTTGGAGCAGAGGACAATAATGGGAAGTAGCCTTGGACTTTGAAAGTAAGGTCAATTCATAAAAAGTCTGGGAGTCAGGCCTAGAAGTGCAGAGTCAGTGTCAAGATAGTAGGGGCTACAGTAGGTTTGGATGCAGTGCTGCGTAGTTCTTTCAGTTGACATGATTTCTTTTTCATCACTCTTGGAAGTGTCTGAAATATGGAATAGACTATGGAATAGACACTCATCATAGATATGGGGCTTCTCCAATGGTTCAAGTGGTAAAAAATCCACCTGCAATGCAGGAGACATAGGAGTCACTGGTTCAATCCTTGGATCAGGAAGATCCCCTGGAGAAGGAAATGTCAACCCATTCCAGTATTCTTGCCTGGAAAATTCCATAGACAGAGTAATCTGGCGGGCTACAGTTTATGGTGTTTCAAAGAGTCGGACATGACTGCGTACACATGCATGCATAAATTTATACTGATCAATCTAAGTATGACAAAATGAAATTAATTAGTGTTTCAACTAATTAAACACTGAAACACAAGGCCACTGTCTTTCTTGAACTGATCTTATATGGATGATAGACCTAGTTGATGATATTTAAATACATAAGTTAGGTGGGGGTTTCTTAATACCAAAGCCTGTTTCACTGTCAACCCTTCAGCTGTTTTGTTCTTCAAATGCATGGATCCAGGAGCTTTACTGTCCTTGCAGGTAATTGCAGGGCAGTTTTTTTTTTGAGGCCTTCTTTACTTATGTTGACTGCTGTGGATCACAGGCCCCCAAGAATGTTTTCTGATCCTTCCATTGATCATACACGATGAGCCAAGGTTTATCTGTTTCTCTTCTATTTTTTAATTTTAAATTTTTTTATTTTATTGAAGTATAGTTGATTTAGGGCTTCCTTGGTGGCTCAAATGGTAAAGAATCTGCCTGCAATGAGGAGACCTGGGTTTGATCCCTGGGTCAGGAACATCCCCTGAAGTAGGAAATGGCAACCCACTCCAGTATCCTTGCCTGGAGAATTCTATGGACAGAGGAGCCTGGCAGGTTATAGTCCATATGGTCACAAAGAGTCAGACACAATTGATCGACTGACATGTTGACTTTCATAGCTGATCTAAAATGTGTTAATTTCCGCTATTTTCCAATCAATGATTTTTTTTTTTAAACTTTGCATTGTGGAAAATTTCAAACACATAACCTTTTCCTGGGTATTTTCATGTTGGCCTAGCCTCAGCTTTGGTCAGTATTTTTGAGTTTCTGATACCTTCATAGGAAGCCTTGGCTAGGTCTCAGAGGCCTCAGATTTATTTTATAGCTACTTGGCACAGGCCTGGTCCCAGACCAGAGATTTATGCCAGTCCTGACAACAGTTGTTGAAAAAAATAGAGGTTCAGCATTGGTGTGCCTCCAAAAGAATTCCTGAAAGATGACTGAAAGAGTGAAATGTTGGTCTCACCTCTTTCTTAAGATACTACTTAGAAGGCTGATTTGGGGTTCAGAATAGATTCCCCAAAGTGAAGTTAATGCGTACATCTACTCTGATACATTTGCAGTTAACTGTCATCCAGCAAAGTAGCTGGGCTTACACTAGGCCTTTCCAAGAAGGAGCTCATCCAGGGGGAGACAGTGGGAAGGATGACGGAGGGTTACAGAGTGTGCTTGTGTCCCCTCTGTTTACAGAAGGGGTGTGATGGTGTGGCCGCTTGCTGCACAGGGCTTTCCTGCATTAACTGAAGGACTCAGCTGAGGTTGGAGATGTGAAAGGCCCAGCTGGCATCATACACATCCATGCCTTCTCCCCACCAGTTTGGAAACAGTGCCAAACCTTTGTTTTTAAGTGCTTCAGCTCCTGCTTCTGAGGAACACAAATTTCATTCCTCTCTTCAGAATCATGTTCTTAGTCTAGGCTCTTTGTGGTCTGTGAGCTTAGTCACATAGGAATCAGTATTATGCTGGTGACATCTCTTTCCCTTTTCATCTTTTTGTAATTTAACTGAGTAGAGTATAGATGGTATCACTTTTGAAGCAACACCAGTATAGCCTGATGTACATTTAAGTGACATGTGATCTAGCTCTCAGCCTCAGCTAGACTTCAACTCTTTTTTTCTTGCCTGATAGCTTTTTATTCCAGGAGACATGACCCATCAATCTGAATAATTTCTTATACCTGTCCATTAGGAAATGGATTTTTTTTTGTCCTGAACCAGGGTTTCTAAAATAACACCAGCTCTTTCAGAAATAGCTGGGCAGTATGTAAACAAGTACATTCTCAGTTTCCAGCCCAACAAAGATACTGATTCCAAAGAGCTAGGATGAGACTCCAGGTAGTTCTTAAGACACTCCAGAGTATCTGAAAACCTGTGCCTTCAAGGGATTTAGAACCTGGCTAGGGTCAAGTTTGTCTTCAAATGGATGATTATGGTTACAAAACATTTCAAGGAGATGGCGAAGCAGCTCAGAAGTGGGGGATGGCTTGACCTGCTGTCGTGGGGTGAGGTGAGTGATATTTACTTGTCAGCTGAGCTCCTCTTACCCAGTCACTCCCCACAGCTGAACATCTTTCAAGGCTTTCTGAGTTGCTTCATGAAAAAGCAACTTCAGGGAACCATTCTGAGCCCATGTGTTCCTGGCACTGTCTGAATCATCTCTGAAAGTCCTGATGTTGCCAATAACCTTGTTGGCAGAGTATATCAAAGCCAAGAATCAGGTAAGCAATCTGCCTTCCTGTGCTGGTGAACACATATTTTGATAAAGCTATTGGCATGTTTCAGTTCTGTTCAGACGCTCAGTTGTATCCGACTCTTTGCGACCCCATGGACTGCAGCACGCCAGGCCTCCCTGTCTATCACCAACTCTTGGACTTTACTGAAACTCATGTCCATCAAGTCAGTGATGCCATCTAACCATCTCATCCTCTGTCATCCCCTTTTCCTCCCGCCTTCAATATTTCCCAGCATCAGGGTCTTATCAAATGAGTCAGTTCTTTGAATCAGGTGGCCATAGTACTGGAGTTTCAGCCTCAGCATCAGTCCTGCCAATGAATATTCAGGACTGATTTCCTTTAGGATGGACTGATTGGATCTCCTTGCAGTTCAAGGGACTCTAAAGAGTCTTCTCCAATACCACAGTTCAAACGCATCAATTCTTTGGTGCTCAGCTCTCTTTATAGTCCAACTCTCACATCCATACATGACTACTGGAAAAACCATAGCTTTGACCAGACAGACTTTGTTGGCAAAGTAATGTCTCTGCTTTTTAATATGCTGTCTAGGTTGGTCATAACTTTTCTTCCAAGGAGCAAGTGTCTGAATTTCATGGCTACAGTCACCATTTGCAGTGATTTTGGAGCTCCCCAAAGTAAAGTCTGTCACTGTTTCCCCATTTATTTGCCATGAAGTGATGGGACCAGATGCCATGATCTTAGTTTTCTGAATGTTGAGGGTTTTTTTTTGTAAATTAATTATTTTAATTGGAGGCTGATTACTTTACAATATTGTAGTGGTTTTTGCCATACATTGACATGAATCAGCCATGGGTGTACATGTGTCCCCCATCCTGAACCCCCCCTCCCAACTCCCTCCCCATCCCATCCCTCGGTCTTCCCAGTGCACCGGCCCTGAGCGCCCTGTCTCATGTGTCAAACCTGGACTGGCGATCTATTTCACATATGGTAATATACATGTTTCAATGCTATCTCTCAAATCATCCCACCCTCACCTTCTACCACAGAGTCCAAAAGTTTGTTCTTTACATCTGTGTCTCTTTTGCTGTCTCACATATAGGGTCATCATTACCATCTTTCTAAATTCCATATATATGGGTTTATATACTGTATTGGTATTCTTCTTTTTGACTTACTTCACTTTGTATAATAGGCTCCAGTTTCATCCACCTCATTAGAACTGATTCAAATGCATTCTTTTTAATAGCTGAGTAATATTCCATTGTGTATATGTACCACAGCTTTCTTATCCATTCACCTGCAAATGGACATCTAGGTTGCTTCCATGTCCTAGCTATTGTAAACAGTGCTGCGATGAACGTTGGGGTATGCGTGTCTCTTTCAATTCTGGTTTCCTTGGTGTGTATGCCCAGCAATGGGATTGCTGGGTTGCATGGCAGTTCTATTTCCAGTTTTTTAAGAAATTTCCACATTTTTCTCCATAGTGGCTATCAGTTCAGTTCAGTTGCTCAGTCGTGTCTGACTCTTTGCGACCCCATGAATCGCAGCACGCCAGGCCTCCCTGTCCATCACCAACTCCCAGAGTTCACTCAAACTCAGGTCCATCGAGTCAGTGATGCCATCCAGCCATCTCATCACTGACGTCCCCTTCTCCTCCTGCCCTCAATCCCTCCCAGCATCAGAGATTTTTCCAATGAGTCAACTCTTCGCAAGAGGTGGCCAAAAGTACTGGAGTTTCAGCTTCAGCATCATTCCTTCCAAAGAAATCCCAGGGCTGATCTCCTTCAGAATGGACTGGTTGGATCTCCTTGCAGTCCAAGGGACTCTCAAGAGTCTTCTCCAACACCACAGTTGAAAAGCATCAATTCTTCAGCCCTCAGCCTTCTTCACAGTCCAACTCTCACATCCATACATGACCACAGGAAAAACCATAGCCTTGACTAGAAGGACCTTTGTTGGCAAAGTAATGTCTCTGCTTTTGAATATGCTATCTAGGTTGGTCATAACTTTCCTTCCAAGGAGTAAGTGTCTTTTAATTTCATGGCTGAAGTCACCATCTGCAGTGATTCTGGAGCCCAGAAAAATAAAGTCTGACACTGTTTCCACTGTTTCCCCATCTATATCCCATGAAGTGATGGGACTGGATGCAATGATCTTTGTTTTCTGAATGTTGAGCTTTAAGACAACTTTTTCACTCTCCACTTTCACTTTCATCAAGAGGCTTTTTAGTTCCTCTTCACTTTCTGCCATAAGAGTGGTGTCATCTGCATATCTGAGGTTATTGATATTTCTCCTGGCAATCTTGATTCCAGCTTGTGTTTCTTCCAGTCCAGCGTTTCTCAGGATGTACCCTGCATATAAGTTAAATAAGCAGGGTGACAATACACAGCCTTGAAGTACTGCTTTTCCTATTTGGAACCAGTCTGTTGTTCCATGTCCAATTCTAACTGTTGCTTCCTGACCTGCATACAGATTTCTCGAGAGGCAGGTCAGGTGGTCTGGTATTCCCATCTCTTTCAGAAGTATCCACAGTTTATTGTGATCCACACAATCAAAGGCTTTGGCATAGTCAATAAAGCAGAAATAGATGTTTTTTCTGGAACTCTTTTGCTTTTTCCATGATCCAGGGGATGTTGGCAATTTGATCTCTGGTTCCTCTGCCTTTTCTAAAACTAAACTTTTTTTTTTTCTAAAACTAAACTAAACTTTTCTAAAACTAGTATGGTGGCTATACTAGTTTGCATTCCCACCAACAGTGTAAGAGGGTTCCCTTTTCTCCATATCCTCTCCAGCATTTATTGTTTGTAGACTTTTTGATAGCAGCCATTCTGACCAGTGCGAGATGGTACCTCATTGTGATTTTGATTTGCATTTCTCTGATAATGAGTGATGTTGAGCATCTTTTCATGTGTTTGTTAGCCATCTGTATGTCTTCTTTGGAGAAATGTCTGTTTAGTTCTTTGGCCGAGTTTTTGATTGGGTTGTTTATTTTTCTGGAATTGAGCTGTAGGAGCTGCTTGTATATTTTTGAGATTAGTTGTTTGTCAGTTGCTTCATTTGCTATTATTTTTTCCCATTCTGAAGGCTGTCTTTTCACCTTGCTTATAGTTTCTTTCATTGTGCAAAAGCTTTTAAGGATTTTTTTTCTTTTTTTTAAAGTTATTATTATTATTTTTTAATATAAATTTATTTATTTTAATTGGAGGCTAATTAATTTACAATATTGTATTGGTTTTGCCATACATCAGCATGAATCTGCCATGGGTGTACACGTGTTCCCCGTCCTGAACCCCCCTCCCACCTCCTTCCCCATACCATCCCTCTGGGTCGTCCCAGTGCACCAGCCCCGAGCATCCTGTATCATGGATCGAGCCTGGACTGGTGATTCGTTTCACATATGATATTATACATGTTTCAATGCCATTCTCCCAAATCTCCCCACCCTTGCCCTCTCCCACAGAGTCTAAAAGACTGTTCTATACGTCTGTGTCTCTTTTGCTGTCTCGCATATAGGGTTATCAGTACCATCTTTCTAAATTCCATATACACGGTGTTAGTATACTGTATTGGTGTTTTTCTTTCTGGCTTACTTCACTCTGTATAATAGGCTCAAGTTTCATCCACCTCATTAGAACGGATTCAAATGTATTCTTTTTAATGACTAATACTCCATTGTGTATATGTACCACAGCTTTCTTATCCATTCATCTGCTGATTGATATCTAGGTTGCTTCCATGTCCTGGCTATTATAAACAGTGCCATGATGAACACTGGGGTACACGTGTCTCTTTCAATTCTGGTTTCCTTGGTGTGTATGCCCAGCAGTGGGATTGCTGGGTCATAAGGCAGTTCTATTTCCAGTTTTTTAAGGAATCTCCACACTGTTCTCCATCGTGGCTGTACTAATTTGCATTCCCACCAACAGTGTAAGAGGGTTCCCTTTTCTCCACACCCTCTCCAGCATTTATTGCTTGTAGACTTTTTGATAGCAGCCATTCTGACTGGTGTGAAATGGTACCTCATTGTGGTTTTGATTTGCATTTCTCTGATAATGAGTGATGTTGAGCATCTTTTCATGTGTTTGTTAGCCATCTGTATGTCTTCTTTGGAGAAATGTCTGTTTAGTTCTTTGGCCGAGTTTTTGATTGGGTTGTTTATTTTTCTGGAATTGAGCTGTAGGAGTTGCTTGTATATTTTTGAGATTAGTTGTTTGTCCGTTGCTTCATTTGCTGTTATTTTCTCCCATTCTGAAGGCTGTCTTTTCACCTTGCTTATAGTTTCCTTTGTTGTGCAGAAGCTTTTAAGTTTAATTAGGTCCCATTTGTTTATTTTTGCTTTTATTTCCAATATGCTGGGAGGTGTGTCACAGAGGATCCTGCTGTGATTTATGTCCAAGAGTGTTTTGCCTGTTCTCCTCTAGGAGTTTTATAGTTTCTGGTCTTACATTTAGATTTTTAATCCATTTTGAATTTATTTTTGTGTTTGGTGTTAGAAAGTGTTCTAGTTTCATTCTTTTACAAGTGGTTGACCAGTTTTCCCAGCACCACTTGTTAAAGAGATTGTCTTTTCTCCATTGTATATTCTTGGCTCTTTTGTCAAAGAAAAGATGTCCATAGGTGTATGGATTTGTCTCTGGGCTTCCTATTTTGTTCCACTGATCTATATTTCTGTCTTTGTGCCATACCATACTGTCTTGATGACTGTAGCTTTGTAGTATAGTCTGAAGTCAGGCAGGTTGATTCCTCCAGTTCCATTCGTCTTTCTCAAGATTTCTTTGTCTATTTGAGGTTTTTTGTATTTCAATACAAATTGTTAAATTATTTGTCCTAGTTCTCTGAAAAGTATCGTTGGTACCTTGATAGGGATTGCATTGAATCTATAGATTGCTTTGGGTAGTATACACATTTTCACTATATTGATTCTTCCCATCCATGAACATAGTATATTTCTCCATCTTTTTGTGTCGTCTTTGATTTCTTTCATCAGTGTTCTATAGTTTTCTGTATATAAGTCTTTTGTTTCTTTAGGTAGATTTATTCCTAGGTATTTTATTCTTTCCATTGCAATGGTGAGTTTTAAGCTAACTTTTTCACACTCCTCTGTCACGTTCATCATGAAGTTCTTTAGTTCTTCTTCACTTTCTGCCATAATGGAGGTGTCATTTGCATATCTGAGGTTATTGATATTTCTCCTGGCAATCTTGATTCCAGCTTGTGCTTTATCCAGTCCAGCATTTCTCATGATGTACTCTGCATATAAGTTAAATAAGCAGGGTGACAATATACAGCCTTGATGTACTCCTTTCCCTATTTGGAAACAGTGTGTTGTTCCATGTCCAGTTCTAACTGTTACTTCCTGACCTGCATACAGACTTCTCAGGAGGCAGATTAGGTGGTTTGGTATTCCCATCTCTGAAGAATTTTCCATAGTTTGTTGTGATCCACACAGTCAAAGGCTTTGGCATAGTCAATAAAGCAGAAATAGATGTTTTTCT
>NW_011494740.1:3050129-3055577 GCF_000754665.1 Bison bison bison | reverse complement strand
TGTTTTTCTAGAACTCTCTTGCTTTTTCCATGATCCAGCGGATGTTGGCAATTTGATCTCTGGTTCCTCTGCCTTTTCTAAAACCAGCTTCAACATCTGGAAGTTCACAGTTCACAAACTGTTAAAGCCTGGCTTGGAGAATTTTGAGCATTACGTTGCTAGTGTGTGAGATGAGTGCAATTGTGCAGTAGTTTGAGCATTCTTTGACATTGCCTTTCTTTAGGGTTGGAATGAAAACTGACCTTTTCCAGTCCTGTGGACACTGCTGAGTTTTCCAAATTTGCTGGCATATTGAGTGCAGCCCTTTCATGCCATCATCTTTTAGGATTTGAAATAGCTCAACTGGAATTCCATTACCTCCACTAGTTTTGTTCACAGTGATGCTTCCTAAGGCCCACTTGACCTCACATTCCAGGATGTCTGGCTCTACCTGAATGATCACACCATCATGATTATCTGGGTCGTGAAGATCTTTTTTGTACAGTTCTTCCGTGTATTCTTGCCACGTATTCTTAATATCTTCTGCTTCCGTTAGGTCCATACCATTTCTCTCCTTTATTGAGCCCATCTTTGCATGAAATGTTCCTTTGGTATCTCTAGTTTTCTTGAAGAGATCTCTAGTCTTTTCCATTCTGTTGTTTTCCTCTATTTCTTTGCATTGATCACTGAGTAAGGCTTTCTTTTTTCTCCTTGCTATTTATTGGGACTCTGCATTCAAATGGGTATATCTTTCCTTTTCTCCTTTGCCTTTCACTTATCTTCTTTTCATAGCTATTTGTAAGACCTCCTCAGACAACGATTTTGCCTTTTTGCATTTCTTTTTCTTGGGGATAATCTTGATCACTGCCTCCTGTACAATGTCATGAACCTCCATCCTTAGTTCTTCAGGCACTCTGTCTATCAGATCTAATCCCTTGAATCTATTTGTCACTTCCACTGTATAATCATAAGGAATTTGATTTAGGCTGTACCTGAATGGTCTAGTGGTTTTCCCTACTTTGTTCAATTTAAGTCTGAATTGGCAATAAGAAGTTCATGATCTGAGCCACAGTCAACTCCCAGTCTTGTTTTTGTTGACTGTATAGAGCGTCTCCATCTTTGGCTGCAAAGAATATAATCAATCTGATTTTGGTGTTGACCGTCTGGTGATGTCCATGTGTAGAGTCTTCTCTTTTGTTGTTGGAAGAAGGTGTTTGCTATGACCAGTGCGTTCTCTTGGCAAAACTCTGTTAGCCTTTGCCCTGCTTTATTCTGTACTACAAGGCCAAATTTGGCTGTTACTCCAGGTATTTCTTTTTTTTCTTTTTTTAATTTAAATTTATTTATTTTAATTGGAGGCTAATTATTTTACAATATTGTATTGGTTTGCCATACATCAAGATGAATCCACCACAGGTACTACTTGACTTCCTACTTTTGCATTCTTAATAGAGTGTGATTAACTATTCAAACTCCATTTCACTCATCAGGACTTCAAAGTTGTTTTTGGAATGCTAGAGAGATTTCTGGAGTTTTTCCTTGCCTTGAGCTTTGTTTGGGGTTTTAGGAAGCTATTCTAGAAGGAAATCTGTGTCGTAGGAGTGAATTCATATTTGCTTAAAATGAAATCTGTTCAGGCGATTAGATTTAAAATATGACCATAAATTTAAGAATGATCTTTTAACATTAGAAGGAGTTGCCATTTACTTAAATCTGTCAGATGTGAAGGATGTGATTTGGAATGTGAAAAACTAAAACTCACTAATATGGATCATTTAGGAAGGACTCATGCCAGCCCCATGGTAGGTGCTCATAAATGATATTGCTGAAGGAGGAGTGGGGTTTGAAGGATGAATTGAGTAACTATTAACTGAGAAGCAGCTTTGTGTTTAGTGAGAATAACAGTTAATGTTTATGATGTAAAGTATTTCCTGATAGTGCTTATGCAATAAGTAGTGGGTGTTTAGCTGGCCCATTTTAAACACTGTATATTTTGTTTGGTTTTGGTAGTTGAATATAATAAACAGTATTGTTGACTGAGCAGCAGCTGTGGTTTTATTACCCAAAAGGATGCTTCGTTTAGATTGCTATCTTTTGCAGCGTCCACTGGTGCTGTTTGTGGATGACAAATACAAGCAATTCCTCTTTTAATGAGTTGGAAAATATTTTGAGTTTGAGGCTGAAGGTTCTGAGTTGTTGATTAGGCAAATTAAGTTGTTGGACTTCTTTCTAACTGTTCTGTGTGGATGGCTGATTTTCCACAGGCTAATAATTTTCAACAGAGATTCTTGAAGCCATGAAGCTCTTTTATTTAAAAATAATAACAAATCCCTCTAATTTAAATAAACCAATGCCTGGGGGAGTGTATTATTTGTAGTTTTAGGAAGCCAAAATGACAGACTTATCATAAATTAACTGTAGCTGTCTTTCTATAAAACTTTGTAATTTCAACACAGTGAAGTCTGAATGAAACAATGTTTTCTACCCAGTTGAAAACACACACACACACACACACACACACACACACACACAATGTGTTCATGAGAGGAAATGAGCTGAACACAACATTACTTTAGCTAAGCCAGAGAAGTACGTATTGTCATTGAGAGGTTCTGGGACCTCTTTAGGAGGTCCTAGGAGAAGTGTGAGCAAACTGCCCCAGACTGAGGTATGAAGAAGGCAGTGCTGGATCTCACAGGGCTTCTGTCCTTCTATATAGCTTTGAGGACAGCCTGACCTCCAGATATCCATTCTCTTTAGCTGATTTTATTGAGGTTGCAAGAACTGAGGTGTTGCCATACTCTTGTCATGCTGCAAACCAGTTGTGGAAGAAGGGGAGAAAAATAAGAATTAGAAAGAGCCCATGTGAACAAAGTGTTCTTCGTTGTACACGGGAGAAGGACAACTACAATGTGAAGGGACTAGGGGAGGGGTGGGCACATGCTATTTTACATTATAGTTAGTATGTCGATGGATTTTTCAAATGTTGAATAGCCTTTCTATTCCCGAAATAAGTTCTATTTGGTCACAATATATCATTGTTTTCATTCATTGATGGACTCTCTTTGATAATATTTAATTTAGAAGATTGCATAAAATGGGTCAAAAATAAGTATTTCTAGAGGATCTAGAACCTCTTTTTCATTTTTCCATGTAAACATGTAAATGTTTGAAGTTCTGCTTGCACTGGCTCTCCTTCCTACCACCACTGGTGAAATCTCATCCATGCCTCAAGGCTTATCTCAGGGCCATTTCATCTGTAAAGCTTTTTCTTTGTCTTGGCCCCTATTGTGTAAAAACACTCTCTGTGCCAAAACTTCACAACGTGTTTTAGTGTCAAAGCATGATTTCCCAAAACTTATCATGACACTTCTGTAAGACAAAGTGAGCACTTGTCAAAGATTTACTGAACTCATGAATGAGAGGACTGGCAGGATGATAACCTGGTCCAATAAGTTCTTTGTTTGATGAACAGCAAATTATATAATTTATTGGGCATGCCATGCTAAAATCAATTGGCTAAGTAGAGACAAACTTGTTCATATCCTCAAGGGCAATACAATCATAATATTTGAGTTTTTGTTTCCTATTGAACAGGAATGACTTGCATCTCTTCTGGGCAAAAGTTAAGAAGTTTTTACATGATCCTGTAGCAAGTCAGAGAAAGGCATATTCTCCCAGAGAAAGAAAGAATCCTTAAGTGGGCCTGTTAGATGATGTTCAAGGATGACATTGGAAAGATACGCAGGCTTCCTTTTGTCAAATTTTTATGTTTTGGATTTTTTTTTTCTTAAAAGTAGTAAATTCTGCAGAAGGTACCCTCTATTTTGTGTTTCATTTATTTGCACATCTGACCCACACAGGCAGAGTGTAGAGGAAAGCACATGGGTTTTGAATATCTCACACACCCTAAGGTTCAGCCTCAACTCCCCAAGTTCAACCCTTATTCACAAATGGCTCGTGCTGCTGGAGGAGGGGTCTGGGACAATAAAAATGGACAGAGGGCTTGGAAGCTTCAGGTGAAAGGACATGTGGAACATTTCTGGCATCCTCACATGGTAACAACTCAGCATGATCACATTTCACCAGCATAGGGATACAAAGGGGAGCAAGGACACCAGTAAAGCCACTTTCTGTTTGTTCCTCCAAATGCTTATGTAGCACTTTCCACACCCTTGATAAGAAGGGACCCTCTCCCCTGATATTTCTGGGTTTCCCCCAGAGGAATGCCCATTTGACCACAGATCAACATGACAGTCAGTCACCCAAACCTATTCTCCTCTGGGGCCTTGGGCTTCTCCCTTAGCAGTGTTTGCAATCGTGGCAGTCTCTGAAGTCCCCCAGGGAAGTGGAGAATGTAGGAAAATGAAGACACCAAGGGAACTTTCTTCTGAGACCCTAAAGCCAAGAAGCTGTCTTTGCCACCACTTCCAGCTGCCTGTTCCCCTTTCCACCCATAATTGAGTATCTTTTTAAATTTTTTTTATATTTTTTTAATTGGAGGATAATTACTTTACAATATTGTGTTGGTTCTGCCATATATCAACTTGAATCAGCCATAAGTATGCATGTCTCCTCTCTCTGAAACCTTCTTGCCATCTCCCACCCCATTCTACCCCTCTCCATAACTGAGTATCTTAACAGGAGAGGTACATCTGACAAATTGAATGTGGGCAGACTTCACTTACTTACTCACGGGTAGTAAATGAGGATACATATACATGTGAGCTCCTGCTTTAGGATAAAGAAGATTTTAGATGACTGTTATTCAGTGTTAACTGATACCAGTTGTTTTAGGATATAGAGTTTAAAAAGGAATATTTCTGGCCCTTAAGAAACGGCTCAAACTACATGGTATAGATACATACTAGCAGGTCAAATACTTATGCAGAACCCAAGAAACTGAGCAAAATGCTATAGGATGTAAACCCAGCCCAGTGCTTTTGCTTTGAGGCTTTCTGCGGCAATTAAGGATTACATTCCTTAATCAACAGGGCAATGCTGAAATTGAAGGGTGTGTTTTTCACCACAGAGAGAAATTGAGTAAGGTTTATTACTGAGTGTGAAGATGTTTGTGTGCTTATGTACAGAATGTTTAGGAATTCATGCTGAAATCTCCTGTCTCCCTGACAGGTTTTTGTTATTGTTTTTGCCTGGCAAATATATCAGCTTGGAAAAATAACTCAAGAGCTTTGGTTGTGCCTGCGTGAATGTGTGCCAAATGTCTTGTCTGATCTTGTAAGTCCTTTACATCTGTCTTCAAACATACAAATATGAAGCTTCTTTAGCGAATTCATCACTACATTGCACTCTTTCACTATAGAGAACAGAAGATTTAAAATTACGATTAACTGTGAAGTTATAGAAAGGAAAAGATGTTGATGTGTGAGAGGTTTCTAGGGTGCAGGGGGACTCATAATGGTAGCTTTTGAAATTATTTCTAACCGTAAACCAGATCTGTCCCAAAGG
>NW_011494740.1:3045243-3050029 GCF_000754665.1 Bison bison bison | reverse complement strand
TCTTTTTTTTAAATTTTTATTTTATTTTTAATTGGAGGCTGATTACTTTACAATATTGTAATGGTTTCCGCCATACATCAGTATGAATCAGTTATAGCTATACCTATGTTCCCTTGCTCTTAACCCTCCCTCCCAACTCCCTCCCTATCCCACCCCTCTAGGTTGTCACAGAGCACCTGCTTTGGGTTCCCTGCTGCTGCTGCTGCTGCTGCTAAGTCACTTCAGTCGTGTCCGACTCTGTGCAACTCCATAGATGGCAGCCAACCAGGCTCTGCCATCCCTGGGATTCTCCAGGCAAAAACATTGGAGTGGGTTGCCATTTCCTTCTCCAAGGCACAAAAGTGAAAAGTGAAAGTGAAGTTGCTCACGCGTGTCCAACTCTTAGTGACCCCATGGACTGCAGCCTACCAGGCTCCTCCGTCCATGGGATTTTCCAGGCAAGAGTACTGGAGTGGGGTGCCATTGCCTTCTCTGGGGTTCCCTGCATCATACAGCAAATCCCCACTGGCTAGCTATTTCACATATAGTAATGTATATGTTTCAATATTACTTTCTCAAGTCATCCCACCGTCTCCCTCCCCTACTGTGACCCTAAGTCTGTTTTTCATGTCTGTGTCTCCTTTGCTGCCCTGCAAATAGAATCATCAGTTCCATCTTTCTATATTCCACATATATGTGTTAGTATACTGTATTTGTCTTTGTCTTTCTGACTTATTTCACTCTGTATAATAGGCTCTAGGTCCATCCAACTCATTAGAACTGATTCAAAGGTGTTCCCTTTTATAGCTGAGTAATATTCCATTGTGTATATGTACCACAATTTCTTTTATCCATTCATTTTTTGATGGACATCTAGTTTGCTTCCAACTCCTAGCTGTTGTAAATAGTGTTGCAATGAACACTGGGGTACATGTGTCATTTAAAATTATGGTTTCCTGGGGATATATGCCCAGTAGTGGGATTGCTGGGTCATATGATAGTTTATTCTTTGTTTCTAAAGGATTCTCTGTATTGTTCTCTTTGGTGGCTGTATCAGTTTGCAAGAGGGTTCCCTTTTCTGTGCACCCTCTCCAGCTAGATTCCTTTCATTTCTTTTTCTTCTCTGATTGTTGTGGCTAGGATTTCCAAGGCTATGTTGCATAATAGTGGTGAGAGTGGGCACCCTTGTCTCATTCATGATTTGAGAGGAAATGCTTTCAATTTTTCAGTGTTGAGAATATATGCTGTGGGTTTGTCATTTCTGGCCTTTATTATCTTGAAGTATTTTGTTTCTTGGGCTTCCCTGGTGGTTCAGACAGTAAAGCATCTGCCTGCAATGTGGGAGACCCTGGTTCAACCCCTGGGTTGGGAAGATCCCCTGGAGAAGGAAATGGCAACCCACTGCAGTACTCTTGCCTGGAAAATCCCATAGATGGAGGAGCCTGGTAGGCTACAATCCATGTGGTCACAAAGAGTTGGACTCAACTGAGTGACTTCACTTCACAGGTTGCTTCTATGCCTACTTTTTGGAGACTTTTTAAAATCATAAATAGGTGTTAAATTTTGTCAAAAGCTTTCTCTGCATCTACTGAGATGATCATATGGTTAGGAGGGTGTATCTTTACTTTCAGAATTATTGAGTAAGACTGTTCAGATTAAAGACTGTGTATCTTTGATGAGAGGATAATTCATTACTTTTTTAAAGGCCTTCTGTGCCACAGATTTGCTGCTGAGGAATAAATATATCCATTTTGTTTTATGATGAAAGATTATGTAACTGGGAAGCTTAAAAAATATAGGCTCTTTGCCTCACTTCAAGTGAATTGGATTAGAATGCCTGGGGAAGGTCCTGCTCTTCCTGTATCAAATGTTTTAAAAGCCCTTCAGGTGATTTTAATGTGTAGCAAGGGTAGAGAATTATTGCCCTTCGCCAACTACACCATGAATGACTCTCTGTTTACTTAATTGTTTTGGAAGTAATGAGAATGTTGTGTTGCCAGCTCTTTATCACAGCGTCTCATTATTGTGCAACCCAGACACTAGTCCTTTATCAGAAGTGGGGAGGAGCAAAACACCCAGCCAGGTCCACATGCAGAATTCTGATGACTATTCAATCCTGTACTTCGAGTGATATTCTGACGTGGTCAGATTCTACCTGGTGATAGAGAATAGGTCTAGTTTACTTGTCCCTGGGTCTCTTTCATAAGAATGTCCCCTAATGGGCATTTGTTTATGGTAACTTTGGCTGCATAGAAAAAATTTTCTACAGTCAAATATCTCTTTCTGTGTGTATGTGACTTGCTTTAAGTTTCATTTCTTCCTGTCATAATTTTTTTCCTTGATTTTTTTTTATGGTTACTGGGAAAATGAGATTTTCATTTCAGGATCTGTGTTATGAAGTGCTGATGACTATACTTTCTGGCATGTGATCTGATTAAAATGCTGGTTGGACCACCTATTTTGGCTAGCTGGCCAAACCATATTTTAAAAAGTTAACATTTTAGAGGCTAAAATCCATATCTTCTGTCTAACTCTTCAAATTATTTAAATAGTGATATCCTCCGTTAGTGGCTTAGATAGGAAAGAATTTGCCTGCAATGCAGGAGACCTGGGTGTGATCCCTGGGTCAGGAAGATCCCCTGGAGAAGGGAATGACTATCCATTCCAGTATTCTTTCCTGCAGAATTCCATGGACAGAGGAGCCTGGCAGGCTACAGTGCATGAGGTCATAAAGAGTCAGACCTGACTGAGCAACTAACACTTTTACTACTTTTCATTCCCCAAGTTCATCTAACACAGCAAATCTGTTTCTTACCAAATTGGGTGTGAGAAGAGGAATAAACCTCCACTTAAGAATAGCTCATAATCTCTCAGAGTGGGTTTTTTAAAAAATTAATTTATTTTTACCTGTACCTGTGTTAGTTGCTCGGTCGTGTCTGACTCTTTGCAACCCCATGTACATAACCCATCAGGCTCCTATGCCAATGGAATTCTCCAGGCCAGAATACTGGAGTGGGTTGCCATTCCTTTCTCCAGGGGATCTTCTGGGCCCAAGGATTGAATCCAGGTCTCGTGCATTGTGGGAAGACTCCTTACCATCTGACTCACCAGGGAAGCCCATTTATTTTTAATTGAAGGATAATTGCTTTATAGTATCACATTGGTTTCTACCAAACATCAACATGAATCAGCCAAAGGTTTACTCATGTCCCCTCCCACTTGGACATCCCTCCTACCCGCCTCTCCATCCCATGCCTCTAGATTGTTACCAAGCCCTGGTTTGATTTCTCGGAGTCATACAGCAAATTCCCACTGGCTATGTATATAACATATGGTAAAGTATGTTTCCATGAATCCAGAGTAGTTTTTTTTTTTTTTTGGTATGAGTAGATGACTGAATGGGGTTGTCCTTGATGAATCAGCAGTAAACAATCTGCTTGTAGTGCAGGAGACATAAGAGACACAGGTTTGATCCCTGGGTTGGGAAGATCCCCTGGAGGAGAGCATGGCAAACCACTCCAGTGTCCTTGCCTGGGAAATCCCATGGACAGAGGAGCCGGGTGGGCTACAGTCCATGGAGTTGCAGAGTCGGACACAACTTAGCACACGTGCACGCCGATGACTGTATAGACTAAATTTACTGCCAGATAAGAGTGAGTGTTCGGAGAGGGCGATGGCACCCCTTCTTCCAGTACTCTTGCCTGGAAGATCCCGTGGACGGAGGAGCCTGGTGGGCTGCAGTCCATGGGGTCGCTAAGAGTTGGACACGACTGAGTGACTTCACTTTCACTTTTCACTTTCATGCATTGGAGAGGGAAATGGCAACCCACTCCAGTGTTCTTGCCTGGAGAATCCCAGGGACAGGGAGCCTGGCGGGCTGTCGTCTCTGGGGTCACGCAGAGTCGGACACGACTGGGGCGACTTAGCAGCAGCAGCAGCAGCAAGAGTGAGTATTGATCTATATATTAGTTTCTTCTCACTGATGTGACAAAGTACCACAGCCTTGATAGCAACACAATTTATTCTCTTACAGTTCTGGAGGCTCAGAAGCTGAAATGTTTCACTGTGCTGAAATCAAGGCGTTAGCAGAGCCACCCCCCTCTGCACGCTTTATGTGAGAATCTGTCTCCTTGTCTTTTCCAGCTTCTGGAGCAGCCTTTCTTGCATCCCTTGTTGCTTGGCCTCTTCCTCCATTAGCAGAGCCTTCAGGAGCATAACATCTTAATTTCAGTTGTCTCCTTGCTTTCTAGTTCTGGTGTGTGAGGAGTCCTTTATCTCCCTCTTTTAGGATTACCTGTAATTGCATTTAAGAGACACCCGAATAGTTCAGGTTAATCTCCTCCAGACCCTTAAATTAATCACATCTGCAGCCATGAAATTAAAAGACGCTTACTCCTTGGAAGGAAAGTTATGACCAACCTAGACAGCATATTGAAAAGCAGAGACATTACTTTGCCAATAAAGGTTCGTCTAGTCAAGGCTATGGTTTTTCCTGTGGTCGTGTATGGATGTGAGAGTTGGACTGTGAAGAAGGCTGAGGGCTGAAGAATTGATGCTTTTGAACTGTGGTGTTGGAGAAGACTCTTGAGAGTCCCTTGGACTGCAAGGAGATCCAACCAGTCCATTCTGAAGGAGATCAGCCCTGGGATTTCTTTGGAAGGAATGATGCTAAAGCTGAAACTCCAGTACTTTGGCCACCTCATGTGAAGAGTTGACTCATTGGAAAAGACTCTGATGCTGGCAGGGATTGGGGGCAAGAGGAGAAGGGGACGACAGAGGATGAGATGGCTGGATGGCATCTCTGACT
>NW_011494740.1:3038894-3045143 GCF_000754665.1 Bison bison bison | reverse complement strand
CAGAGGATGAGATGGCTGGATGGCATCTCTGACTCAATGGACGTGAGTCTCAGTGAACTCCAGGAGTTGGTGATGGACAGGGAGGCCTGGCATGCTGTAATTCATGGGGTCGCAAAGAGTCAGACCCGACTGAGCGACTGATCTGATCTGATCTGATCTGATGCAAACCTTTCTGTCATGGAAGGTAATATTCACAGGTTTCAGGGACGTTGTTCATTTGCTCAGTCATGTCTGACTCTTCGCAACCCCATGGACTGCAGCACATCAGGCTTCCCTGTCCTGCACTATCTCCCGGAGTTTGCTCAAACTCATTTCCATTGAGTCAATGATGCCATCCAACCATCTCATCTTCCATTGTCCCCTTCTCCTCATGCCCTCAATCTTTCCCAGAATCAGGGATGAGAGTGTGGATATCTTCTGAGGAACCAGTTTCCAGCCTACCACAACCTACTGATGACTCTTTGGAGATTGAAAATGAAAAAGAAAGTTGTAAACATCATAGATGTCATTGAATCCTAGTTCCGTAACCAAAGTTGAAATGCAACACAGTACTCCTGTTTTAATTGTGCCAACTGCCTTGCTTTTTCTTTTCCCATTTTGTTCTTAACCAGCTGCAGTTTGGCTTTTGCTCCATGCTGCCGATACAGTGCTTTCAAAAGTTTGTTGGTGACTCTCGAGCTTAATCTTTGGAGCATCTCTCTTTGGTTTTCATCTTCCTCATTCTCTTTGAGACACT
Organism: Bison bison bison; assembly: GCF_000754665.1. NCBI lineage: Eukaryota > Metazoa > Chordata > Mammalia > Artiodactyla > Bovidae > Bison > Bison bison. Next base: position 3,044,407 of record NW_011494740.1, on the reverse strand, counting down.
CAGCAGAGACCACTTATTAATAAATATAACTCTCCCTTCTTTGAATGCCCACAACCCTCACTCATATACTGGCTCTTCTTCCATCATAATCATCGCAACTAGTCCTTCTCCCTCTTTTAATGTGTTTCATGTTCCTAACCCATGATATTGACTTCTTTGAGGTTCTGTGCATAGCTCTCTGGTGTCTTCTCAGACCCCAGAGGCTTTATGTGCTCTTGGGTTTAGCTACTGTGTTGATGAGACTCACAAGTACTTACCTTTAAACCTGAATTCTAACTCTATGCCTGTGACGGCCATCTGTTTCCCGCCCTCTTACAGGTCATGGACATATAGATACCCTGTCATCTCTAATCCAGCATTTATAAAAACAAAATTCATCTTTCTTTTACACTCCTAATTGGTTTTCTTTTTTATTTCCAAGCAGGTCAATAACACTACCATTATGCTAGACATTTTGGTATCTTATTCCTCACAACTAGACATTGTTATATCTTTTGATTCTTAGTGAAAATAGTTTTTGGTTTTGTGTTTTTCCCCCAGGTAGTCAAGAGCAGTGCTACTCAGTGTGGTCCTGGACCAACATTATCACACCTGAAAGCTTGTTAGAAATGCAAATCCTTAGTCCTATCCCAGACCTTTTGAATTACAATTTATATTTTAACTGTGGTTTAGCAAGCTCTCCAGCTGAGTCTAATGATTAGTGGTGTCAGTAACGGCAGTAACCACTGGACTAGAGTCGAGTGCAGACAGGCATTGCCCCAGGCTTAGATTCATGCCCATAGCTTCTTAATAGGTGAGTCTCCTGGCTTCCAATCAAATATCTTATGGAGAGTTATTTTCTTTTTTAATTCCTATTCTCTTTGTCAACCTTATTTCATATTTTAAGGTGTTATGTATTTCATATGTTTGGACTATCTGGAAACTGGCTGGGAGGACATTCTCAAGGGGAACAGACCTCTAGAGTTAATTAATGCATTTCTAGGTTTCATTCCTGTTGTTAAAGAAAATGTTTGTGTATTTGGCTCTGCCAGGTCTTAGTTGCGGCATGCGGGATCTAGTTCTCTGACTAGGGATTGATCCCAGGCCCCCTGCACTGGGAGTCTTAGCCACTGAACTGCCAGCAAAGTCCCTTCCTGTTTTAAGTAACAGGCTGTGGCAGTCTTTTTTCCCCTTTTCTTTCTTTCTTCTTTTTTTTAATGCTCCCAGCTAACTGGACTTAACCTCCTTCCATAGAAAACTTCAAAATACAAATCTTGTTCCAGCTAAGAAAGTTGGTGATGGGCAGGAGAATAGGAGAGGGAGAGGGAGAGAAGAGCCACAAAAACTACGTATGGATTGCAAATATGAGGAGGCATTTTAGTGTCAAATGCATTGCTGAGGTTTGTCATGTTATTAGTCTTTTTTTTTTTTTTTAGGAAAACAAAATTTCTAAGCCTTGTAATCCTAGTTTTCTTCATGCAGCTAGAATTCATGGTGGTGGTTTATTTGAAATAATCACCTTTACTATTTTTCAACATTAGTTAAAGTCAAGGACAAAAGGAGGAGGTCCTTTTGTTAGAAGATTGGCATTGGGAAAGAATTTGGAGAGAATGGAGAAAATCTTCAAATAATTACACACTTGGTATCTGCCACATCACTACTGAACATATTGATTTAACTAAAAGTTAGTATTCCACGAACACCTGTTACTTAAAAAGAAAAAGAATTAAACATTTGTTGGTGTTGAGATTTATATTGGAAACAATACAATGATTACAGAATATACAAGTCGTGTTGCTCACAGTTTAATCCGAGAGACAGACTAGTAAATGGACACTTTTAGTACTGCTAACATCCATGTAAATGGCCCGAGCCCTCTCTGCTTTTCAGATGTCAGAAAAACTCTTAACTCTGCCACACAGGGTTGAGAGGTATAGCAGTGTAAAAACTGTCCTGTGAGTGGCACGTCATCTCTTCTGCAAGAGCAGAGCAATAGAGCAGGAACATTTGTGCTGAGAAAATGGCAGTCAAAGGTCTGTGAGATGGGTTTCAGTTACAAACTTTATTGACATCATGGAAGAAAAGAAAAATTGGAGCAGGACTCTTATCAATTCATGCCTATATAATTCCCCATGATTGGAAGTTAAATTTAATTATTTTAGCAATGTGTCCAAGATAAGGGAGTTGAAATGATGCCCAATTTATTCATGTATGTAATAATTGAAGAGTCTGTCTAAACCAAGAAAAAATTGTTGAAGGATATGCTAAGGTGGCTTACATCTTTGGTTGTTTTAGGTTCAAAAGCTATTTAAACTTGTGAATTTTCTTAGAGATTTCTTGATAAATTAAACTGATCATTTGTTCTTTTTCAAGAGGGTAGTAAGTTGTGATTGTGCTAATCTTGTGTCCGACTCTTGGTGACCCCATGGACTATAGCCCGCCAGGCTCCTCTGTACATGGCATTTCCCAGGCAAGAATACTAGAGCGGGTTGCCATTTTCTTCCTGACCCAGGGATTGAACCCGTATCTCTTATGTCTCCTGCATTAGCGGGTGGGTTCTTTACCACTAGTGCCACCTGGGAAGCCCAGTAAGTTAATAAGAGCCACAGAAAATCATTTATTCAGAGGTTCCATTCCTTAATGAATAAAATTATTGATTTCACACTGTCTAACAACAAATAAGAACTTTATAGTTTGCCATCTAGACATTATAAAACCATTGAGAGCTATAGGGAAACAAAGTTGAAGACCTATGATCTAAAGAGAATACTAAATGCTCTTTAAATAGTGCAAAACTATTGTTCCCTTCCTCCATCTTGATTGTGGAAGTGGAGAAGTAAGGATCATCCTTTAAAAATATCTGAAAAATATAACTTGGTTAAGCATTATTCTAGCTTAAATCTTTCTTGGCCACTTACAGGAAAATATGATATAGTAACTTATCTCACATTTTGGCACTAATGTACTTAATCCAAGTAATAGGAATGAGGCTCCATTTAAAAAATTATTTCATGCATATACATTAGCATAATCATATTTCAAGTGTATCTCCCACTGATTTTACTTACTATATTTATAAATCAAACTGCAACATTTATAGAAGACTGCTGAATATACACAGCACAATATTAGGCAGCAGACATGATTGGAGAACGGTCTTTCTCGTAAATTCATAATGTTTTTGAGAAATCTAAACCGATGTGCAAAACCATAGAGAATGTGCATCGCTACCTGAAAATAGAAACATTAAATGGGCATTCTACTAAATAAGTAGAAAAATGGACAAAGCTATGCTCAATTGTGAAGGCTTGAGAGTAAAGTCCTTTGCCAGTTTGCTCTGCTGAGTGTCTACCAACTCTGTACAGGTTGCTAGAGTTCCAGACTGATGTTTATAGAAAATTGTGTTTATGTAACATTTAGGAACCATGGACATGAATCTCTTTGAAGTTCATTGTAAGCAGCATAAATCAAATAAAATTTTGTAACAAATTGAGGCAACTCTCAACTTCTGCTGGGACATTTTAAAGGCCCCACTTTTTTTTTTTTTTGGCCTCGTGTAGAACCTTTGGAAATCAGAGGATGGTAAGTGTTAGGGTATTGTTTCTTGCTTTCACCTCTATTTAATCTCATCCTCAACCCCACTTCATCTCAAGAGTCTGTTTTGTCTTATCCTCTTAGAATTTTTTTCAAGTATATTAATGTTTGAAAAATGACTTTTTGCTAATATAGTGTTTTATAACCTTTCTTAAATTTTGTCCTATTGTGATAAACCTTGTGTCCTTTAACATTATTTGAAATTTTAAAATAAAATACTGTGAAAGACACTGTTAATAATAACTAAACATCCTTGTACATTTCTACATTTCCCAGTCTCTGCAGTTAGGGTGAGACCAATGTGACTCCTTCAGGATACACACACACACACACATACTCTCTCTCTCTCTTTCTCTCTTTCTCTCTCTGTCAGGGCAGTTAATGACCAATGTGCCTTCCCCACCTCTTTCTTTTATCTGTGTAACTGGAAGTGAAGAAATCCAAGATGCTAGAGTTGCATGATTGAAGAGCTAGAGCCCTGAGTCTCTGCTTGCTCAGCTGATTTGTGCGGGATTGATACATTAATAAATAAAAAACAAACCCTTATTGTTCAATCACTTGGATTTCAGGATTTATTTGCTACTGAATCATAACCAAGAATTACTTAAAAGTACCAATATCCTAAATAAAATGTGAATCAGAGAAGTAGGATAAAAGATCATTTCAAATGCCTCTTTCTCAACCACTGGTTGGGGTTTGGATTCAAAATCAGCAAGTTTCTAAGCAGCACTTCAGGGCTGCTTCCAACTAATGAAATATTTTCTGCCTGGTGATAAAGACTTAAACTGCCTAAGGAAGCTGGTCCCTATTTATTTTTTAAAGTATACTGGGGACCATATTATCGATGGCCAAAATGCTTTGTTGTTAAAATAACTACTGGTTTAAATGACTGAAAGTTATTCTTTCCAAAGCTTTATTTTGTAATTTTTTCCTGGTTATAAAAGCAACATAGGCTTATTGAGGGAGAAAAATTTTAAGAAATACAGAAGATAAATTTTAAAAGTCCCTCCAATCCTTCATAATCTTATACACCTAGAAACAAATGCTAGTATTCAGTTCAGTCGCTCAGTCGTGTCCAAATCTTTGCAACCCCATGGACTGCAGCATGCCAGGCTTCCCTGTCCATCACCAGCTCCTGGAATTTGCTCAAACTCATGTCCATTGAGTCGGTGATGCCATCCAACCATCTCATTCTCTGTTGTCCCCTTCTCTTCCCACCTTCAATCTTTCCCAGCAGCATGGTCTTTTCCAGTGAGTCAGCTCTTCTCATCAGGTGACCAAAGTATTGGAGTTTCAGCTTCAACATCAGTCCTTCCAGTGAATATTCAGGACTGATCTCCTTTAGGATGGACTAGTTTGATCTCCTTTCAGTCCAAGGATTTCAAAATTCTTCTCCAACACCACAGTTCAAAAGCATCAACTCTTTGGTGCTCAGCTTTCTTTATAGTCCAACTCTCACATCCATACATGATTACTGGAAAAACCATAGCTTTGACTAGACACACCTTTGTTGGTGAAGTAATGTCTCTGCTTTTTAATATGCTGTCTAGGTTGGTCATAGCTTTTCTTCCAAGGAGCAAGCATCTTTTAATTTCATGGCTGCAATCACCATCTGCAGTGATTTTGGAACACCCAAAAATAAAGTATCTGTTTCCATTGTTTCCCCATCTATTTGCCATGAAGTGATGGGACCAGATGCCATGATCTTAGTTTTCTGAATGTTGAGTTTTAAGCCAACTTTTTCACTCTCCTCTTTCACTTTCATCAAGAGGCTCTTTAGTTCTTCTTCACTATCTGCCATAAGGGTGGTATCATCTCCATATCTGAGGTTATTGATAGTTCTCCCAGCAATCCTGATTCCAGCTTGTGCTTCATCCAGTCCAGCATTTCACATGATGTACCCTGCATATAAGTTAAATAAGCAGGGTGACAATATATAG
>NW_011494740.1:3031917-3038794 GCF_000754665.1 Bison bison bison | reverse complement strand
ACAGATTTCTCAGGAGGCAGGTCAGGAGGTCTGGTATTCCCATCTCTTTCAGAATTTTCCACAGTTTGTTGTGATCCACACAGTCAAAGGCTTTGGCGTAGTCAATAAAGCAAAAGTAGATGTTTTGAATGGTAGTATTACTGGGTAACATTTCCTTCCAATCTTTTTACTTTGTATATATTAGTAAATGGTTTTCTTTGGAAGACTTGAGGTATTATATTAGCTCCTCTTGGTTTTTCATTTAATTATGTCATAAACTCTTTGTATTTTATACATGTATTTAAATACATGTTATTTAAATACTTTTTGTAAATATTTTATTTATTTTGCATTTTAACCAAAATAGATTTGAAATAGATTTCCTTCTGATTAAGACTTTGTGGCAATTTTCAATCTGTTTATTTGTAGGATTCATCTTGATAGCCACATGAAACTTCTGAGAAAAATATATAGAATTAAGACTGTGTGTGTGTGTGTACATATAAGTACACACATTTATACACCAAATAGATTTTCTGACAGTTCTAGCTACCATCCATTTTTTAAAAGTTGACTTTTATTTTATGTATAGAGTAATTTGAAAAGCAGTCACTGTTTCAACTCAAGAAAACATATTTTGAACATCAACTTATGCAGGGTACTGTACAGATACAAAGATGATCATTCCTGCCCTAAGAGAGCATACACTCTAGATTAATTCTTAAATAAATAGGTCTTGAGTACATGTCTAGTAGGTTTGAGAAAATACCAGACACTGACACTTGGATAAATTACACCAGATGTACTTGTCTGAGTGATAGAGGCAAAGTTAGTAGACTTGGGTTACTTAGCAGAAATCCACAACATTTTTCCCCAAAGGCACAGATCTTTCTGTCCCATGGCAGGAAGCATCTGTGAGCACAGAGTTGCAGGTGGTAATGTCTGAATGTCTGAGGGTGTATTTTACTTTCTGGGAGCCTCACTCTTCCCCTTGTGTTCCAGCCTTCTTTGTAATGTTAAATTAGGCTACAGACTGTCTTACTTGGCAAGGCCAGCCTCATGGGTGTGTGATAAGTGCAGTGAGTTGCATGAGACCTATACTCAGAATGGGACTTTGCACTTGGGATTTAATGCTCTATAGGCATCACCTTAAAATTCTTAATAATGTATTTGGAATTGGTGTTTTACAAGTAATGTCTGACAGGATGATGAAGCACACACTGGGGACTTTGAGCTTTGGCTCACGTGAAGTCCCATCTTCTGGCAGCTCTCTGCCTTCCAGGGTTGGGTTCTCTGCTAGCTGTTCCCCTGATGTTGCCTTCCATCCCTGTTAGGTGTGTGGGCATGGAAGAGGTCAGTTTTGGGCACTTGTGACCACCTAGTCAGAGGGAAAGGACCCAGGCTCTCATGATGCCCTGCAAGTGTGTTTGTGTCCAAGGGAGAGTAACATGCAATGGCAAAATAAAAACAACAAAAATCTACCATGACAGGGCAAACTGAGAGACAGCAGAAGGAAAGAAAACATTTTTATCCTGTTTTCTGAACAAGTGGCCCTGAGTTTTCATTTTGCACTGGGCCCTACAAATGGTGTTTCTGGCTCTGCAGCTTGGCCAGGGGTAGGTCATGAGATTTGGAGTTACAGGACATTTGATTGCCAGACTAAAAGTTTATTTAAGTTGTAACAGACACTTCACCCTAGTTTCATCTTCAAATGCACCTTTCCTTCAAAGTTTAGATTGTAACTTGAGACCTTTACCATAGCAAGCATTCTTTTCATGCTAACTCCATGATGCTCATGATTGTATGCCTGCCCTCTGGAGATCCAAGGTGAAGGCTGCACAAAGTTTCATATAAAAATAAGCAAAATGTGAATATTTCAGTTTTTTCATAGCAGTGCTGTCTGATGTAATTCCCAAAGGCTACATCACTGGGTTTGAAAGAAAATTGGTTTTAAGCTTTTTATGATTGCATGGATATTTTCCTCCCCAATGGTGTGCTTTTGGGGCTGATCACAGTGGATGAGTAAGATTTAGAATAGACTTGGCACAATGGTTTTTTAAAATGTGCTATTGAAAGGTTGTTGCTGAGCCATGAAAAGACACCGGGATTCTTGGCCTCTGGAGGAAAAGAATTCAATTTGGGGCCAGTGACGAAGCTTGATTGCTCAGAGCTTTTTGTAACAGAGTTTTATTAAAGTATAAAAGAGATAGAGAAAGCTTCTGACATAGATATCAGAAGGGGGCAGAAAGAGTGCCCCCAGGTAGTCTTTAGACGGATGTATTATAGCTACTAGCAAGCTATATAGAAAGATGTCTCAAAACTCAATAGTGGCACCAGGCCCCTTACCCACAACATGCATTTTGAAATAACACTGGCATCCCAGGCCAGAAAACGATTGACATAAATCTTGAAGAGAGGCAGTTTTCCAAGAAAATATATAGTTTAATTAATATAGATTAGGAGAAAAATGTATGAGTAAAACATACTGGTTTGTTGAGCCCTTATCGGTTCTGAGTCCAATTGACTTGAAGAGACTCTAGAGTATATACATAGTTTATTAACATAACTTAAGACAAATATTTACATAGAAAAACACATTGGTTAGCTCAAGGATTGAGAAAAATTAAGTTCAGATGGAGTCAGGTATCATCATGGCAACACAGAATTTTAAAAGAAACCCCTTTCATAATTTGTTCACTTCAGTTCAGTTTCTCAGTCGTGTCCGACTCTTCGTGACTCCATGAACTGCAGCATGCCAGGCTTCCCTGTCCATCACCAACTCCCAGAGCCTACTCAAACTCTTGTCCATTGCGTCAGAGATACCATCCAACCATCTCATCCTCTGTCATCCCCTTCTCCTCCCACCTTCAATCTTTCCTAGCACCATGGTCTTTTCCAATGAGTCAGTTCTTCCCACCAGGTGGCCAAAGTATTGGAGTTTCAGCTTCAGCATCCGTTCTTCCAATGAATATTTGGACTGATTTCCTTTAGGATGGACTGGTTTGATCTCCTTGAAGTCCAAGGGACTCTCAACAGTCGTCTCCAACATCACAGTTCAAAAGCATCAATTCTGTGCTCAGCTTTCTTTATAGTACAACTCTCACATCCAAACATGACTACTGGAAAAACCATAGCTTTGACTAGACACACCTTTGTTGGTAAAGTAATGTCTCTGTTTTTTAATATGCTGTCTAAGTCTGTCATAGCTTTTCTTCCAAGAAGTAAGTGTCTTTTAATTTCATGGCTGCAGTTACCATCTGCAGTGATTTTGGAACACCCCAAAAATAAAGGCTGTCACTGTTTCCATTGTTTCCCCATATATTTGCCATGAAGTGATGAGACCGGATGCCATGATCTTAGTTTTCTGAATGTTGAGCTTTAAGCTAACTTTTTCACTCTCTTCTTTCACTTTCATCAAGAAGCTCTTTAGTTCTTCTTCACTATCTGCCATAAGGGTGGTATCATCTCCATATCTGAGGTTATTGATGTATGTCCCAGAAATCTTGATTCCAGCTTGTGCTTCATCCAACCCTGCATTTCCCATGATGTACTCTGCATAAAAGTTAAATAAGCCGGGTGATAATATACAGCCTTGACATACTTCTTTCCCAATTTGTAACCAGTCTGTTGTTCCATGTCCAGTTCTAACTGTTGCTTCTTGATCTGCATACAGATTTCTCAGGAAGCAGGTCAGGTGGTCTGGTATTCCCATCTCTTTCAGAATTTTCCACAGTTTGTTGTGATCCACACAGTCAAAGGCTTTGGTGTAGTCAATAAAGCAAAAGTAGATGTTTCCTGGTACTCTCTTTTCGATGATCCAATGGATGTTGGCAATTTGATCTCTAGTTCCTCTGCCTTTTCTAAATCCAGCTTGAATATCTGGAAGTTCATGGCTCACAAACCATTGAAGCCTTGCTTGGAGAATTTTAAGCATTACTTTGCTAGTGTGTGAGATGAGTGTAATTGTGTGGTACTTTGAACATTCTTTAGCAGTGCCTTTCTTTGGGATTAAAGTGAAAACTGACCTTTTCCAGTCCTGTGGCCCTGCTGAGTTTTCCAAATTTGCTGGCATATTGAGTGCAGCACTTTCACGGCATCATCTTTTAGGATTTGAAGTAGCTCAGCTGGAATTCTGTCACTCCCGCTAACTTTGTTCGTAGTGATGCTTCCAAAGGTCCACTTGGCTTTGCATTCCAGGATGTCTGGCTCTAGGTGAGTGATCACACTGTCATGGTTATCTGCATCATGAAGATCTTTTTTGTATCATTCTTCTGTGTATTCTTGCCACCTCTTCTTAATATCTTCTGCTTCTGTTAGGTCCATACCTTTTCTATCCTTTATTGTGCACTCTTGGTATCTCTAATTTTCTTGAAATGATCTCTAGTCTTTCCCATTCTATTGTTTTCTTCTATTTCTTTGCATTGATTGCTGAGGAAGGCTTTCTTTTCTCTCCTTGCTATTCTTTGGAACTCTGCATTTGAATAGATACATCTTCCCTTTTCTCCTTTGCCTTTAGTGTCTCTTCTCAGCTATTTGTAAGGCCTCCTCAGACAATCATTTTGCCTTATTGCATTTCTTTTTCTTGGGGATGGTCTCGATCCCTGTCTCCTGTACAATGTCACAAACCTCCGTCCATAGTTCGTCAGGCACTGTGTCTATCAGATCTAATCCCTTGAATCTATTTGTCACTTCTACTGTATAGTCATAAGGGATTTTATTTAGGTCACACCTGAATGGTCTAGTGGGTTTCCCTACTTTCTTCAATGTAAGTCTGAATTTGGCAATAAGAATTTCATGATCTGAGCTACAGTCAACTCTCCATCTTGTTTTTGCTGATTGTATAGAGCTTCTCCATCTTTAGGGCTTCCCTGATTTCTCAGTTGGTAAAGAATCAGCCTGCAATGCAGGAGACCCTGGTTCAATTCCTGGGGTGGGAAGATTCCCTGGAGAAGGGATAGACTACCCACTCCAGTATTCTTGGGCTTCTCTTGTGACTCTGCTGGTAGAGTCAGCCTGCAATGTGGGAGACCTGGGTTGATCCCTGGGTTGGGAAGAACCCCTGGAAAAGGGAAAGGCTACCTACTCCAGTATTCTGGTATGGAGAATTCCATAGACTGTATAGTCCATAGGGTTGCAAAGAGTCGGACATGATTGAATGACTTTCACTTTCCCCATCTTTGGCTACAAAGAATATAATCAATCTGATTTCTGTATTGACTATCTGGTGATGTCCATGTGTAGAGTCTTCTCTTGTTTTGTTGGAAGAGAGTGTTTGCGACGACCAGTGCATTCTCTTGGCAGAACTTTATTAGCCTTTGCCCTGCAGACAAATGGATAAGAGAGCTGTGGTACATATACACAGTGGAGTATTATTCAGCCATTAAAAAGAATGCATTTGAATCAGTTCTAATGAGGTGGATGAAACTGGAGCCTATTATACAGAGTGAAGTAAGCCAGAAAGAAAAACACCAATACAGTATACTAATGCATATATATGGAATTTAGAAAGATGGTAATGATAACCCTGTATGCGAGACAGCAAAAGAGACACAGATGTATAGACAAGTCTTTTGAACTCTGTGGGAGAGGTTGAGGGTGGGATGATTTGGGAGAATGGCATTGAAACATGTATATTATCATATGTAAAATGAATCACCAGTCCAGGTTCGATGCATGATACAGGATGCTTGGGGCTGGTGCACTGGGATGACCCAGAGGGATGATATGGGAAGGGAGGTGGGAGGGGGCTTCAGGATGGGGAACACATGTACACTCGTGGTGGATTCATGTTGATGTATGGCAAAACCAATACAATATTGTAAAGTAATTAGCCTCCAATTAAAATAAATAAATAAAAAGAAATAATGCCAATTTCTTCATTGTTCTTTGTATCATTGCTATCTCTCATTTCACTTGTCTATAAGCAAACATACAATATACACATTAACACACATGATTGAATACATTGTTACTATTATTCTGAGAAAACTAATCTATTCAATCAACTGAGAATAAGAAAAGTAAGAGTTTTTATTTTACCTTCACATCTTCTCTGATGCTCTTCTTTTCTTCCTTTTTCTTCTCTCTGGAGAAATTTTTTATTAAATGTTTCTTTTAAGGAGGCAACACATCCCCTAAATCTTGTTTGTATGAGGAAACCTTTATTTTTTTTCATCAGTTTTGAAGGATAATTTCACAGAGTACAGAATGCTAGGTTTTTGGTTCTTTTCTCTCAATGCTTAAAGTATTTCACTCTGTTCTTTTCTTGCCAGCATGAAGGAAAAGTCAGATGTAATTCTTATATTTTTTTCTGCTACAGGTAAGGTGTTTTCCCTCTGATTTCCTTCAGGATTTTTCATTTATCTTTGATTTTCTATCATTTGAATATGATATGCCTAGGTATAGTTTTTTAGCATTTATCCTGCTTGGAGTCCTCCGATCTTCTTGTATCTGGATTTGATATCTGACATTAATTTGGGGGAAATTCTCACCTATTTCTGTTTCAATATTTCTTCTATTCCTTTCGTTCCTCTTCTGATATTACCATTATATACATGTATACTTTTTGCAGTTGTACCAAAGTCCTTGAGTATTCCTGTTTTTTTTTTTTTTTTTTTCAGTTTTCCTTTTCTTTTTAATATTGGAAGTTTCTATTGAGATATCCTCAAGCTCAGAGATTCTTTCTTCAGCCATGTTCAGTTCACTAATAAACCCATTAAAGGAGATCTTCATTTCAGTTACAGTGTTCTTGATCTCTTGCATTTCCTTTTGTTTTTTCCCTTAGAATTTTCATCTCTCTGCTTAAATTGACCATCTGATCTTGCATGCTGTTGACTTTATCTATTAAAGCCTTGTATCAGTGGGCCTGTAGCTGGTGTATTAAGAATATGCAGATTAT
>NW_011494740.1:3026906-3031817 GCF_000754665.1 Bison bison bison | reverse complement strand
TATGACCTGCTGAATGAGGAGGCACAAACCACCCGCATGGGTTTGACAGGTAGCTCCCTCGTCATCTGGGCTCCCACTATGGGCAAGTGAAAACTATAGGGACATTTTGATTGAAAGTGCAGTTTTAATATACTCATATAAAGGAAGTAAAGTCACAAGATTTATTACTTACAAATCCCAGAAATGAGGGAGGCAATCTGTGCAATGAGCTGGAGGAAGTGTGATCCTCCATCCAGAGTCACAGGTAAGCAAGAGGTAGAAGGAATCTCCTGTTACTTATAAGGTGATTGGGGCTGAGGTTACTAATTTTTGTGGGCTCCACTCTAAGTAGCTATTTTAAAAGGTGCCCTGGAAAAAGCAAGGTAGGAACTTGTGGCAGGAATCCTAAGCTCAGGTCCTTATCTAAGGTCCAGACTCTGAGTGTGAGCATAGTTGTTATTCTGTTAAATGGCTACATAGCAACTCAAAACAATTGTTTTCTCATAGCAAGCTTTTAACATAGTAACCATGGTTGTTTTAAGTGTTTCTGGTTTGATAGCATCTCTACCATGTCTGCTTCAAATGCTCTGTCCCTTCTGACTATTTTTTGGTGTTTTAGTATGTCTTGTAATTTTTAATAGTTGAACATACATGTACTGCTGCTGCTAAGTTGCTTCAGTCGTGTCCAACTCTGTGCGACCCCATAGACGGCAGCCCACCAGGCTCCCCCGTTCCTGGGATTCTCCAGGCAAGAACATTGGAGTGGGTTGCCATTTCCTTCTCCAATGCAGGAAAGGGAAAAGTGAAAGTGAAGTTGCTCAGTAGTGTCTGACTCTTTGCGACCCCAGGGTCTGCAGCCTACCAGGCTCCTCCATCCATGGGATTTTCCAGGCAAGAGTACTGGAGTGGGGTGCCATTGCCTTCTCCACACATGTACTAGATGAAAGGAACTGTTGTAAACAGGCCTTTGGTAACATGGTGACAAGGTACAGGAAAGGGAGAAGCATTCTGTAGCCCTATGATTAGGTAGTGAGTCTATCCCTCTGAACTGTGAACTTCACAAATACTTCTGTCTTCTTTTCCCTCTGTGTAGTCAAGGCTATGGCTTTTCTAGTAGTCATGTACGGATGTGAGAGTTGGACTGTGAAGAAAGCTGAGTGCCGAAGAATTGATGCTTTTGAACTGTGGTGTTGAGAAGACTCTTGAGAGTCGCTTGGACTGCAAGGAGATCCAACCAGTTCATTCTAAAGGAGATCAGTCCTGGGTGTTCTTTGGAAGGACTGATGCTAAAGCTGAAACCAATACTTTGGCCACCTCATGCGAAGAGTTGACTCATTGGAAAAGACTCTGATGCTCGGAGGGATTGGGGGCAGGAGGAGAAGGGGACAGCAGAGAATGAGATGGCTGGATGGCATCACTGACTCGATGGACATGTTTGAGTGAACTCTGGGAGTTGGTGATGGACAGGGAGGCCTGGCGTGCTGTGATTCATGGGGTTGCAAAGATTCGGACATGACTAAGAGACTGAACTGAACTGAACTGAAGTGAAACAGTATGACTTGAGTGGTCTGCAGAAGGGCATTTCCCTTTCCCTACATGGAAGGCTATGAAGGGCTGGAGTTGTGCATTTCCTTTCCTCCAGGTCAGCTGAACTGTGATAAAGCTCTAGTGGGTTTAGGCTCTGGTCAAATAGTTTCCCCTGAGGGCAAACCTTGTTAAGAAGAACAGTGTGTTCTGGTGTTTTTCAAATTGGTTCATTTCCCTGGTCCTTGCTGGAAGCATAAGGGGATTTCTCCCTGATATTTACTGTAAGAATCTGGTTGATATCCTAGAGATAAAAGCCATAAAAGAATGAATGCGGCTCTCCTATTACTAGTGTTTCCTGAAGTTTTTTTCACTGTCAGATGTGTTCACTCTGAGCCTTCAAAAATTTATCACCTTCCTGATTTTTCTACCATAGCACTGGTTCCTGTAGAAATTTCAGCTTGTGAGTTGAACCATAAGTTGTGATTGTTGAATTCATTTGTCAGTCTCTCCAGTTTGGGGGGCACCAATTTGCTTCATGACTTTACTTCTCTTGTACATCTAAGAATAAATTTTAATACTTCAGTTTGTTCTGCTTTTTGTTTATTTTTAGGATACAGTGGTGACTTCTAAACTCCTATGTTGTACCAGAAACCAGAAGCCATGAATTCTTTTTTCTTATACACTGCTGCTGCTGCTACTGCTACTAAGTCACCTCAGTCGTGTCCGACTCTGTGCGACCCCAGAGACGGCAGCCCACCAGGCTCCCCCGTCCCTGGGATTCTCCAGGCAAGAACACTGGAGTGGGTTGCCATTTCCTTCTCCAATGCATGAAAATGAGAAGTGAAAGTGAAGTCGCTCAGTTGTGTCTCACTCTGAGCGACGCCATGGACTGCAGCCTACCAGGTTCCTCCGTCCATGGGATTTTCTAGGCAAGAGTACGGAGTGGGGTGCCATCGCCTTCTCCATCTTATACTCTACCAGTTGCTTAATATTATTTCCCATTTCAATTTGCCACATATTTAGACTGTGACTTTTTGAAGAGATGGAGCTTTGAGATTCTTATCCTCTACTATTTTAAAAAATCGAGCTCTACACACGTCATAAAATTTAACCTTTTAAAGTATGCAGTTAAGTTGCTTTTAGTACAAGACATTCACAAAGTTGTGCAACCATTACCACTATCTAATTTCAGAATAATTTATTATCCTAAATAAGAAACTTGTTTAGCACTTTAGCTAAAACTAAAGTTTAGCAATCATTCCACATTCCTCTCTACCCCAGATGCTGGCAACCATTAATTTACTTTTTGTCTTTGAATTTGTCTATTTTGAACATTTCATATAAATGGAATCCTAGCACTATGTGAACTTTTGTGTCTGGATTCTTTGACTTAGCATAATGGTTTCATCCATGTTGTGACATGTTCATCCATAGTATAGCATATCAGTATTTCATTCCTTTATGTAGCTAAATAATATTCCATTCTATGGATATATTTATTTATTAGTTGATGGAAATTGGATTATTTCTCCTTTTTTGATACTATGAATATTGTTGCTTTGAATATTTGTATAAGTTTTGGTGTGAACTTAGGTTTTAATTTCTCTTGGGAATGGAATTGCTGACTCATGTGATAACTCTGTGTTAAACTTTTGAGTAATCGTAACTGTTTCCAAAGCAGCTGTATCATTTTACATCGTTTTTATGAGGGTTCTGATTTTTCTACACTGTCACCAATACTTGTTATTGTTTCTCTTTTTAATTGCAGTCATCCTAGTTGGTGTGAAGTGATATCTCATGGTGGTTTTGATTGGCATTTGCTAATGACATTGAGTATCTTTTTGTGCACGTGGACATTTGTGTACCTTTTTTGGAGACACATCTGTTCAGTTTCTTTGTGTATTTTTTAATGTGTTGTCTTAACGATAAGTTGCTAAGAATTTTTTAAAAAAATATTCTGAATTCTAGACTTATCAAATGTGTGATTTCCTATTCTATGGATTGTCTTTTCACCTTCTTGATAGTGCCTTTTGAAACACAAAGTTTCTAATTTTAATGAAGTCCAACTTATCTTTTTTTTTTTTCTTGCAGTGCTTATGCTTTTGGTGTTGTATCTATGAAATCATTTTCTAATCTAAGGTTACAGAAATTAAACCTATTTTCATCCAAGAATTGTATAGCTTTACCTCTTAGGTCTTTGATTCATTTTGAGTTAATTTTTGTATATTGTGTAAGATAAGATGTCCAACTTCATTCCTTCACATGTGAAGACATAATTGTCACACTGGATGAGTTTTGGACTTCTCTGTTAGCTCAGATGGTAAAGAATTCACCTGCAGTGCAGGAGACCTGAGTTTGATGACTTGGTTGGAAAGATCCCCTGGAGAAAGGAATGGCTACTCACTCCAGTATTCTTGTCTGGAAAATCCCGGGGACAGAGGAGGCTGGTGAGCTACAGTCCATAGGGTTGCAAAGAGTTGGACACTAATAACTGACTAACAGACTTAATGAGATTTGAAGAAGATAAAAACATCTTGTGAGTGGGGTCTTCCAGGGCATGAGCAGATAAGTCAAATAATAGTGTTCTGGGTAAGAGGAGCCCCATAGAGTGGCTGCTGGTTTTCACTATGATCATGGGTTATTGCTTTTCAAGCATACTGCAAAGCTAGGGGATGAGAATTGGGCAAATTAAAATGCTACAAAACTTACTGTATTTACTGAGATTTGGTCACTTGTTTTGAACAAATGCTCTCTGGACTGCTACAAGCCTTTAGTTCATTTCCAGATTTCTAAAAAAGTTGATTTTGGCAAATTTTACCAGTGTTCTCATTGCTTTTATGAAGGAGAGGCTTTTCAGATGTCCTTACTCTTCCACTTTCACTGATGTCACCCCTGCACTATTATTTCTTTATTATATTATCACTGCTTTCTGATCTCTCAGTCATATTTACTGTTTTGCTGAGTCCCTGCTCCTCACCCCACTTGGAGATCAAAACCTGTGTCCTCCTTAGCCAATACTTTGATATTCTTGATATTCTTCCTGGGCCTAGAGCATGGCTTTTGTCTTGAAAATTCTGGATTGGATTCACTGTTTTCTAGATACAGTGTCTTGTTCTGTCTTGCTTTGGAATTTTTCTGGAAAACATTTGTAAGTGATTTCTTAACAAAGTGATACATGAAAAGCAATAGATATCTATTCTTGCATTTGTGAAATGTCTTGTTCTTGCCTTCACTCTTTTTTTTTTAAATTTTATTTTTAAACTTTACATAATTGTATTAGTTTTGCCAAATATCAAAATGAATCCGCCACAGGTAAACATGTGTTCCGCATCCTGAACCTTCCTCCCTCCTCCCTCCCCATACCATCCCTCTGGGTCGTCCCAGTGCACCAGCCCCAAGCATCCA
>NW_011494740.1:3011759-3026806 GCF_000754665.1 Bison bison bison | reverse complement strand
CCCCATACCATCCCTCTGGGTCGTCCCAGTGCACCAGCCCCAAGCATCCAGTATCGTGCATCGAACCTGGACTGGCAACTCGTTTCTTACATGATATTTTACATGTTTCAATGCCATTCTCCCAAATCTTCCCACCCTCTCCCTCTCCCACAGAGTCCATAAGACTGTTCTATACATCAGTGTCTCTTTTGCTGTCTCATACATCGGGTTATTGTTACCATCTTTCTAAATTCCATATATATGTGTTAGTATACTGTATTGATGTTTTTCTTTCTGGCTTACTTCACTCTGTATAATAGGCTCCAGTTTCATCCACCTCATTAGAACTGATTCTAATGTATTCTTTTTAATGGCTGAGTAATACTCCATTGTGTATATGTACCACAGCTTTCTTATCCATTCATCTGCTGATGGGCATCTAGGTTGCTTCCATGTCCTGGCTGTTATAAACAGTGCTGCGATGAACATTGGGGTACACGTGTCTCTTTCCCTTCTGGTTTTCTTAGTGTGTATGCCTAGCAGTGGGATTGCTGGATCATAAGGCAGTTCTATTTCCAGTTTTTTAAGGAATCTCCACACTGTTCTCCATAGTGGCTGTACTAGTTTGCATTCCCACCAACAGTGTAAGAGGGTTCCCTTTTCTCCACACCCTCTCCAACATTTATTATTTGTAGACTTTTGGATCGCAGCCATTCTGACTGGTGTGAAATGGTACCTCATTGTGGTTTTGATTTGCATTTCTCTGATAATGAGTGATGTTGAGCATCTTTTCATGTGTTTGTTAGCCATCTGTATGTCTTCTTTGGAGAAATGTCTATTTAGATCTTTGGCCCATTTTTTGATTGGGTCATTTATTTTTCTGGAGTTGAGCTGTAGGAGTTGCTTGTATATTTTTGAGATTAGTTGCCTTCACTCTTGATTGATCGTTTGACTAGGTATTGAATTTTAAGTTTAAAAGTTTTCCTCAAATATTTGAGGGCATTGGTCCTTTGTGTTTCCGTCTGTTATCTATTGCCACAACAATGATGCATGACAAAATACCTTAAATGTGAAAGAGGCTCTGTCGTGTCCGACTCTTTGTGACCCCGTGAACTATGCAGCCCATGGAATTCTCCAGGCCAGAATACTGGAGTAGGTAGCCTTTCCCTTCTCCAGAGGAACTTCTCAACCCAGAGATCAAACCCAGGTCTCCCACATCCCAGGCAGATTCTTTACCAGCTGAGCCACAAGGGAAGCCCAAGAATACTGGAGTGGGTAGCCTATCCCTTCTCCAGGGGATCTTCCCAACCCAGGAATCAAACCGGGGTCTCCTGCATTGCAGGTGGATTCTTTACAGCTGAGCTACCAGGGAAGCCACTTTAAATGTAGAAACTCAAATAAATTCAACCATTAAAAAAAAATCTATTTATTCTTAATTGATTGATAATTGCTTTACAATATGGAAGAAATCAAACCAACCATTCAATGTTATGAATTGTCCGGGCAGTTATTTTAGTGTCAGTTGGGACACTTACAAGTCTGTGATCTCCTGAGAACAGCTATATGACTGCTGATTTTAAACGGAATCACATATTTGGGAATTGGCTAGATGTAGGTTGGGCCATCATCTGGAGTGATTGAGCTGGTTTCCATATCACTCTTTTATTTTCCTTCCAAGTTATCCTAATATGTTCTCATGATAGTGGCAGGGATCCATCCAAGAGAAAGACCGAACATAAGCAAACTCCTTTCACATCTCTTTCGCTAAAACTCACTGGTCAATGTAAGCCATTTGGTTAAGCTAAGAGTTAGATGAGAGAAGACTACAAATTTATGAGGCAAAGAGTTTGATATAGTGAGATTATTATTTTGAGCCAGTAATGCACTTAATTTATGATGGCATTCTAGCTTCTAATGTGGCTGATGAGAAGTTTGGTGTCAGTGTTATTCTTATTCTTTTGTTTTTGTTTAGCGTTTACTCTTTATCCTTGACCTAAAATTTCAGAGCAGTGCCTCAAGGTATATTTAAAAAATATTATTAAGAAATAACTTTAATGTATACTTGGTGGGTCCTTTCAATCAGAAGATTTACCTCTAACTCTGAAATTTTCCCCTTTGGTAACTTTTTCTCTCGATAGTTTCTTTTCAATCCTTGACGTTCCTGTAAATTGAATTTCCTGGATTGGTTCTGTGCGTCTCTTGTCTTTGATATAGTTCGTGTCTTGGTCTTCTTGTTCTGGGAGATTACTAAAATTTTGTTTTCCAGTCATTATACCAAATATTTATCCTGGCTATTAAAACATTCCTTAAAGTTCTTTCTTATTCTCTTCCTTTTTCATTGCTTTCTGTTTTAGTGTTATGGATATAATTTCTAACTCTGAGTAAATTAAAAAATTTTTTTGTCTTAAAAGTTTTTTTCTTCTACACCTTGAATTATTTCCACTAAGATCTCAAAATCGTTAGTTTTTGTTTTTTCTCTCTTTTGGGGGGTAGGGAGTCTTTCTCTTTATAATGTTGGTTCTCTTCATGTGTATACCTGATAGTCCTTGGTTTTCCATTTAAATTCATGATTAAAGTATAGTATAACTGGCATGGGCCTCCTTTATTATTTTATATATAGCTTTATTTTTTAGTTAAATATCTTTTCTGAATGGACATTTCTTACTGAGTCTATGTGGAGTGAGTAATTTTCAACACCTGTCTTGCTTTAATATCAGGGATGGAGTAAGGATAGTGCTGGAGGATGAAATGATGTGCTTGTACTCAGTCATTTATGAATCTTTTGTGACCCCATGGACTGTAACCTGCCAGGCTTCTCTGTCCATGGGATTTCCCAGGCAAGGATACTGGAGTGGGGTTCCATTTCCATCTCCAGGAGATCTTCCTGACCCAGGGATCAAACCGGTGTCTGTTGTGTCTCCTGCATTAGCAGGCAGATTCTTTACCACTGCACCACATGGGGAGCATTTATAACCATAGTCTCTCTGTGGAGGATGGAATAACTCCTACTCAAGTGCACAGGAAACTTTATCTTTTCTGCCACACATTGTTTTGTATATTTAAGTCTTCCTGTCTCTTAGATCTCTAACTAGGTTTAAGGGTAGCAACTCTATTATACACATACTTTACCTCCCCAAATTCTGCTTTGCATAAGACACCTGTGTAATTAAATTGATTAATTAACTTGTTCCCAGAAGACTTTAATACTTGAGCAAGTTTCCTTTTCTTGCTGGAAAATGTTAACTGATCTGACTTGGTTAAGAATTAAAAAATCTTACTTCTAGTTTTACTCTAAACTGTTTTTCTTACTAGAATCCCTTAATTGGTTTAAGTATTTCCCGTTCCAGTAACTGAATTTATTTTGCAACTTCAGACTTTCCTGGGATTTCCCATAGAGTCAGAGATATCTGCATAATAATCTGGGGAAATTTTTGAAGTAGAAGTACATGAACATCTACTGAAATTCTCATTCACAGTGCTTAGAAATTAAACTTTATCAATTACAAAATTGTTTCAAGGTGGCGCTAGTGGTAAAGAACCCAGCTGCCAAAGCAGGAGAAATAGGAGATGTGGGTTTGATCCCTGGGTCAGGAAGATCCCCCAGGAGAAGGGCATAGTAGCTCACTCTAGTATTCTTGTCTGGAGAATTCCATGGACAGAGGAGCCTGGAGAATTACAGTTCATAGGGTTGCAGAGAGACAGATATGACTGAAGCAACTTAGCATGCATCCCTGAAAATCTTCAAAATCAGTGTTTTCTAAGTTTTTATTGTTTCTCTTCGTTTGTAAGGTTATTTTGGAGAATTTCCATAATACAAATATAGAGAGTATTATCATTAACTTATATATCCATCATCCTGAATTATCAACAGTTCCCAATTTTATTTCATCTACTCCCTGCTACTTTTTTTTCTTCTGGAGTCATTTTAAAGCAAATTTTAGTCATCATTTAATTTTACCTTATTTTTTCCTTCGTAATCACTATGCCATTTTCGAACCAAAGAAAATTTAAATTTCTTAATGTCATCTAATACTACATAGTTGAAGTTTCCTTATATCTCAAAAATATCTTTTTTTGATTTTTTAGAATTAAGATTCAAACAAGACACATTCACTACATTTGGTTATTATATGTAAGTTCCTATATGTTACTATCTGGGGCTTCCCTGGTGGCTCAGATGGTAAAGAGTCTGCCTGCAGTGCAGGAGACCTGGGTTCAATCCCTGGGTCAGGAAGATCCCCTAGGGAAGGGAATGGCTACTCGTTCCAGTACTCTTGCCTGGAGAATTCCACGGACAGAGGAGCCTGACAGGCTACAATCTATGGGTTCCCAAAGAGTTAGACATGATTGAGTAAATAATACTTTCCTGTCAGAGTTCTTTCTCCTTTTTTTTTCTTATCAGTGTTATATTAAGGCATTGGTTCTCAGTTTGTATGAGAGCCTCAGGACTCTTTTACACTCTTAAAAATTATGGGGGACTCCAAAGAGCCTTAATTTATGTGAATTATTTATTAATTTAATTTGTTTTTAATTTATTGAGTTGCTGCTGCTGCTAAGTTGCTTCAGTCGTGTCCAACTCTGTGCGACCCCATAGACGGCAGCCCACCAGGCTTCCCCATCCCTGGGATTCTCCAGGCAAGAACACTAGAGTGGGTTGCCATTTCCTTCTCCAATGCATGAAAGTGAAAAGTGAAAGTGAAGTTGCTCAGTCGTGTCCGACTCTAGTGACCCCATGGACTGCAGCCTACTAGGCTCCTCCATCCATGGGATTTTTCAGGTAAAAGTACTGGAGTGGGGTGCCATTGCCTTCTCCAATTTATTGAGTTAATATTTAGCAATTAAAACACAAAGAAAATTTAAAACATTTATCAATTAAATATTTTAAATGAATTCTTTTCATTAAAAATAATAATGGTAAACCTATTGCATGTTAATATAAATAAAAGTTTTATGAAAAACATTTTCCAAAACAAAACAGATTTAATGAGAAGTATAGCACTGTTTTATATTTCTGCAAATCTCTAATGTTTGTTTACTAGAGGGCCGCTAGATTCCATATCTGCTTCTGCATTCAAACTACTGTATTATGTTATTTTGACTGAAGAAATATATATGACTATATATATGAAGAGGTATGTGTATATATGTATGAAGAAAATCTAGCTTTCATGTGAAGTCCTGTAGCTGTTGAAGAACTCCACAGTACTCTTGTCAAACAATAAAAGTGCAAAAAGCAAATAATATCTTAGTGTTACTACCTGACAGATCACAGAAGCAGGTCTCAGGGACCCTGGATGGGCTTCCACTACTTACACTGAGACACTATGGCTCCCCCATAACATAGAAATGCTTGTCTTACTTTGGGCCATCTAATAGCTCTAGGACTAAGGTGTTTGGGAAGAAGAGCAGGACATAAGAGGGATCTTGAAACTTGTATGTGTATCATATGAGAGAGTAAGTAAAAATATTGACATTGGGAACAATGGTTCTCGCTGTAGGAAAAAGAGGCAGATATAGAATTGGGAAGGTAAGTCAGAATTGTGTGTTTTAATGAATTTGAATTGGAAATATAAGTATGAACTAATCAATATGAATCTGTAATAGTTAAAAATATATTTCTTGATTCATCCATCTCATTAGGACTGACTGAAATGCGTTCTTTTTTATAGCTGAGTAATAGTCCACTGTATATACGTACCACAATTTCTGTATCCATTCATCTGTTGATGGACATCTAAGTTGCATTCATGTCCAAGCTATTGTAAAAATTGCTGCAATGAGTATGGGGTACAGGTGTCTCAACCCAGTGCTCTGTGA
Organism: Bison bison bison; assembly: GCF_000754665.1. Classification (NCBI taxonomy): domain Eukaryota; kingdom Metazoa; phylum Chordata; class Mammalia; order Artiodactyla; family Bovidae; genus Bison; species Bison bison. Next base: position 3,021,010 of record NW_011494740.1, on the reverse strand, counting down.
CAACCTCGAGGGGTGGGGTGGGGAGGGAGATGGAAAGGGGGTTCAGGAGAGAGGGGACATACGTGTACCTGTGGCTGATTCATGTTGATATATGGTGGAAACCAACAGAATATTGTAAGACAATTATCCTCCAATAAAAAAAATTATAAAAATATAGTTTCTAATTCTATTCAGTAGAAGCATACAGAAAAAAATAGCACCATAGTAACAGTGAGTTTACTTGGTGCCCAGATCTTGTCTACTGAATTGGTGCTTTGGAGAAATGTCTGATTACAGTCCTGGGAAAGGAGGCACAGGGTAGCCTTGGATACTTTGTGATACCAGCAGGCTGAGGTGTGTATAGTGACAAGTGGGACCCCCAAAGGATATGGACGCTACCTGGATGGCCTTCTGCTGGACTTACAGCACCTGTTTTACTATTACTTATTTTACATTTGTACATGTGTATCAAGTCCTTGTATATATGACTCTTTACACAACTATAAAAGTGAAACAGATTTTCAAATAAGTAATATAAAATCAAATATAATTTAATGATGTATTTTAATATGCATGTTTTGCTGAAACAAAATTACCTCTTGTTGGGTGTAATATATTTACTTTGTGAGTTTGAGCTTCAGTTCTACAAATGCAGAGAATGCCTGCTTATATAAGCGTTTTGAATGGGATTAATAATTTCAAAGTTTTTTAAATTGTTCACTATAATCAGTTCATTCTTCTCCAAAACTCGAACAATGAACAATCCTAGATGCCCTTGTCAATAATATATCACTTTAAAACTTCCATGTTTATTCAAGACAAGATCATCAATGTTCTATTATTGAATTCTATATTACAGTGGCACCTAGTCAAATTACCCAAGAAGGAAAATACCTGAAGTTCTCAATTTCTGCACATGTGGAAAATAGTAATATTTTAAACACTAAGCCTGCTCTCAAACTGATGTCAATCTGCAAATTCTGGAAGTGATTAGTGCACCTCATTTAAAAATGTGATTTATAGCTGATTTCCCCAATGCCTTCTCTTAATTCCTAGGTAGAAAATTTGAACTGTTGAAAACATCTATTTGATCTTTGCTGGATATGAATACATTTAGATCTTGTTGTTCAGTCACTAAGTTGTGTCCAACTCTTTGCGACCCCATGAACTGCAACAGGCCTCTCTGTCCTTCACTATCTCCTGGAGTTTGTTCAAACTCATATGCATTGTGTCAGTGATGCCATCTGACCATCTCATCCTCTGTCTTCCTTTTCTCCTCCAACACTCAATCTTTCTCAGCATCAGGATGTTTTCCAGTGAGTCAGTTCTTCACATCAGGTGGCCAAAGTATTGGAGCTTCAGTATCAGTCCTTCGAATGAATATTCAGGGTTGATTTCCTTTAGAATTGACTGGTTTGATCTCCTTGCAGTTCAAGGCACTCTCAGAAGTTTTCTCCAGCACCACAATTCGAAAGCATCAATTCTTCAGCCCTCAGCCTTCTTTATGGTCCAAATCTCACATCTGTACATGACTATTGGAAAAACCATAGCTTTGACTATGTGGACCTTTGTTGGCAAAGTGATATCTCTGCTTTTTAGTATACCATCTAGGTTTGTCATGGGGCAAACCCCAAGAAGACAGGGATTACAGCAGTTTTATATCTTTACTTGTATTAATCTGTACATTTTTTTTTCCAGGGACCAATGTATTTTAATTTCATGGTTGCAGTCATAATCCGCAGTGATGTGGAGCCCAAGAAAAGAAAATCTATCACTGTTTCCACTTTCCCCCCATCTATTTGCCATGAAGTGATGAGACGGCATGCCATGATCTTCGTATTTCCAAATGTTGAGTTTTAAGCCAGCTTCTTCTCTCTCCTCTTTCACTCTCATCAAGAGGCTCTTTAGTTTCTCTTAACTTTCTGCCATTCAGTTCAGTTCAGTTCAGTCCAGTCGCTCAGTCATGTCCGACTCTTTGCGACCCCATGAATCACAGTACGTCAGGCCTCCCTGTCCATCACCAACTCCCGGAGTTCACACAGACTCATGTCCATCGAGTCAGTGATGCCATCCAGCCATCTCATCCTCTGTCGTCCCCTTCTCTTCCTGCCCCCAATCCCTCCCAGCATCAGGGTCTTTTCCAATGAGTCAGCTCTTCACATGAGGTGGCCAAAGTACTGGAGTTTCAGCTGCATCATCATTCCTTCCAAAGAAATTCCAGGGCTGATCTCCTTCAGAATGGTCTGGTTGGACCTCCTTGCAGTCCAAGGGACTCTCAAGAGTCTTCTCCAACACCACAGTTCAAAAGCATCAATTCTTCGGCGCTCAGCCTTCTTCATAGTCCAACTCTCACATCCATACATGACCACTGGAAAAACCATAGCCTTGACTAGACGAACCTTTGTTGGCAAAGTAACGTCTCTGCTTTTGAATATGCTATCTAGGTTGGTCATAACTTTTCTTGCAAGGAGTAAGCGTCTTTTAATTTCATGGCTGCAGTCACCATCTGCAATGATTTTGGAGCCCCCAAAAATAGTCTGACACTGTTTCCACTGTTTCCCCATCTATTTCCCATGAAATATTCTGCTTATAGGAGGTTGTTGATGTTATTCTTATCAGTCTTGATTCCAGCTTGTGATTCATCCAGCCTGGCATTTAACACCATGTAGTCTGCATATAAGTCAAATAGGCAGGGTGACCATATACAGCCTTGTCATACTCCTTTCCCAATTTGGAACCAGTCCATTGTTCCATGTCCAGTTCTAACTGTTGCTTCTTGACCCACGTACAAGTTTCTCAGGAAACAAGTAAGGTTGTCTGGTATTCCCATCTCTTTAAGAATTTTCCACTCTTTGTTGTGATCCACACTGTCAAAGGCTTTAGTGTAGTCAATGAAGAAGACTTCTGGAATTCTCTTGCTTTTTTATGATCCAGAGGGTGTTGGCAATTTGATCTCTGATTCCTCTGCCTTCCCTAAATCCAGCTTGTATATCTAGAAGTTCTTGGTTCACATACTGTTAAAGCCTAACTTGAAGGGTTTTGAGCATTACCTTGCTAGCATGTGAAATGAGTGCAGTTTGATTCTTCAGCATTGCCCTTCTTTGGGATTGGAAGGAAAGGTGACCTTTTCCAGTCCTGTGGCCCCTGCTGCTGCTACCGCTGCTAAGTCGCTTCAGTCGTGTCTGACTCTGTGCGATCCCATAGACGGCAGCCCACCAGGCCCTGCCGTCCCTGGGATTCTCCAGGCAAGAACACTGGAGTAGGTTGTCATTTCCTCCTCCAATGCATGAAAGTGAAAAGTGAAAGTGAAGTCGCTCAGTCGTGTCCGACTCTTAGCGACCCCATGGACTGCAGCCTACCAGGCTCCTCCATTCATGGGATTTTCCAGGCAAGAGTACTGGAGTGGGGTGCCATTGCCTGTGGCCCCTGCAGAGTTCTCTAAATTTTCTGGCATATTGAGTTAAGCACTTTAACAGCATCATCTTTTAGGATTTGAAATAGTTCAGTTGGAATTCCATCACTTCCACTGGCTTTGTTCCTAGTAATGCTTCCTAAGGCCCACTTGATTTCACACTCCAGGATGTCTGGCTTTAGTGAATGACTACATCATCTTGGTTATCTGGGTCATTAAGACTTTTTTTGTATAGTTTTTCTGTGTATTCTTGCCACCTTTTCTTAATATCTTATGCTTCTGTTAGATCCTTGCCATTTCTGTCTGTTTTTTTTTTTTCATTCCTGTCTTTTATCGTGCCCATCCTTGCATCAAATATTCCCTTGGTATCTCCATTTTTCTTGAAGAGATCTCTAGTCTGTCCCATTCTATTGTTTTCCTCTATTTCTTTGCATTGTTCACTTACGAGGGCTTTCTTATCTGTCCTTGCTATTCTCTGGAACTCTGCATTCAATTCGTTATATCTTTCTCTTTTTCCCTTGCCTTTTGCTTGCTTGTCTTTTTTTCTCAACTGTAAGGCCTCTTCAGGCAACCACTTTGCCTTCTTGCGTTTCTTTTTCTTTGGGGTGGTTTTGGTCACTGCCTCCTGTACAGTGTTACAAACCTCCGTCCATAGTTCTTCAGGCACTTTGTCTACCAGATCTAATCCCTTGAATCTATTTGTCACTTCCACTGTATAATCATAAGGGATGTGATTTAGGTCATACCTGAATAGCCTAGTGGATTAAATCCATGTTTATGCTGTTTAAGTTTATGCTGTTTCCCATAATTTGTGACAATTAAATTAATACATTTCTTCACCAGACGATGTTGTTTTTATATTAAATTTGCTTAAACTGAAGTCTATTTCTATGAAAGACATGTCTTTCAAGTATAGATTCTCTTGGTAAGAGGAAAATTTTCTTTATAGTTGGTAAAATTACTTCAACAACAGTGCAGAAAACTTAGTTTGACATAAGGTGTTAGCAGCTGATAGTAGTTAGCCATGCTTATCCCTACGTACAAAGTTAAGTTCTGTGCCTTAGGTGGTCATTGGTGCTCCCATGATCTCATTGTTGTGGAGGCAGAATTCAGCTTTGAAGTGGCTTTCTGGGTGACGCAGAATATATTTACATGATTTTTAAAACTGTGAATTAAAAAAATAAGCTTAAAAACATTCCTATAGCACTTGTAAACTGCCCATAATATCCTCAAACTACCCTCCCCCAGAAAAAAATAAGACTTTTAGAAACACCCAAATAATGTGGGTTTGGAATGATGTTTGGGAAAGGTGTTAATTAGGCCTGTTTTCTCATGGGCATAATCCAGACCTCCAATTAATTTTATAGAAACACTTCCAATTGACATTGATTCACTAACTTTCTGTATTTGCTGCTGTTTTTTTCCCCTCTTAACGGCTGTTCTCATACTGATAGCATATGGAGCCTATTCACAGAAGCTGTAGGCTACTCTCTAGCACAACCATATACTGCTACCACTAATTAAATTGCTTACTCTAGAATCTTTTTATTTCAGTTTTAGTTTTAATTATACACTCTAATAAATGTTTGCTGCTGCTGCTACTAAGTCGCTTCAGTCGTGTCCGACTCTGCAACCCCGGAGACGGCAGCCCACCAGGCTCCCCCGTCCCTGGGATTCTCCAGGCAAGAACACTGGAGTGGGCTGTCATTTCCTTCTCCAATGCATGAAAGTGAAAAGTGAAAGTGAAGTCGCTCAGTCGTGTCTGACTCTTTGTGACCCCATGGACTGCAGCCTACCAGGCTCCTCCATCCATGGGATTTTCCAGGCAAGAGTACTGGAGTGGGGGTTTACTATATTATAATTATGTAATCTAATTAGACACTATATACGTCAATGAAACAAATATTTGAAGGAAAATTATTTCTATGAAAACCAAGATAAAGGCTTTGGATGTTGATAAAAACATGGCACTGTGCTTGCTGCTTAATTAGGTGTGAATGAAAGAATTGATATTGGAAGTAAGGATCAAACTAATCCAGAAAGCATTTTCACTGAAACTCCTTGACAAGGGACCCTGTGTTCTTTCCTGCTCTGAGACTAATTGAGAATTTGAATGTGATATTGCAATAATTCCTTATATCTGAAGATTGGTAAATACATGTATATTTTCATGTTCTAGTTAAAATGCTTAAGGTAATAATCAATATTTGATTGTTCCTATCAACCAACTTTTCTTTAACCAGCCATCTACTGGTCCTGAGTATAACATATGGTCCCATTACCTAAATCTTCAATCCTAGCTGGAAAATAAACATGGATGTTATTCTATTTTCTCAGATAAAATGTCATAAGGAAACCCGATGTGTCTTAGTGTTTGCTTTTTTTTTTTTTCTTAAAGAAAATACCATGTATCTATTTGGTCCCTGAGAAGGGAAAGAAAGAAGTTAGAAATTAGAAAAGACTACTGTGGTTATCCAAAAATGTTATAGATATGTCATTGTTCTTTATTCACAGTAGGTGAACAGGAAAGATTTGATTGGTTCCAAATGAGTTGAGCCAACATATTTGTTTTAAAATCTCAAAATGTTTAGGAATTCTTCATAACTCTTTTTGAGGCTGGTTTTGAATATTTGTATTTCTGTCTCCTCATGTTTTCTGACTTGTGCTGAAGTGACCTGTCTGAACAGGGGATAATCTTATTATGTGCTTATGGCTGAAAAGAGATGAAAGCTGCTCTTGGGTGAGGACCTGGACTTGAAAGGAATGACTGTGTGATGTCTACAATTCTGCAAGCCCACTTGTCTCTTGCTAGGCCTGTGCCATTCTGACTAACAGCCGTATAATTATTTGAACATTATGGCTTGTTCACTTAAGTAACAGAGAGGTTTGCAGACTTATAACTGAGACATTTTAATAATTCTACAGCAATACTGGAGAGATTTTATCTCTGAAAAATAAATACTCATCATGTGAAAATGCAAGGTACTTTTCCCTCATGTTGGAAATCAGTGGAGTTTCTCAACTCTAATTTGCTTTTCCTAGGCTATAATATCACAATTTTGAGAATTTCCAATAAGCCAGATTATAGCACAGCTGCACAGTTTGGAAAGCAGCTGCCTAAATGGGTTGGGTCTTGTCATGATTATTTGAAAGGATACTTGTGCTTATTTGACAAAAAGAAGAGTTTAATCAAGGACAACACTTTTATTCTCTCTCTCCCTTGTCTATATGCTGTCTAATGTTTTTTATTAAATGACTTCTCTGATAATTGCAAAGTCTTGGTTAATGTTAAAATAAAAATATTTTAATACTTAAGTCAGACAAGTTGACTTTTTCCCCTTTCTCTCCACCATTCCTCCCATGAGAGTGGTGGAGCATCTACAAATATATCTTTTTGCCATCAACACATTTATTTTGTTGAGTGTATTTTCTGGTAAATCCATGCTCACCTTTGAAAAGAGACTGAGTTAGAATTTTATTTAAACCCCTTTAGTGTAATGTAATTTTTATAAAAATAGACTTTCTTTTTTAGAGCAGTTTTAGATTCACAGAAAAATTGAGTGGGAAGTACAAGAGTTCCCATTTAACTTGTTCCCCTACACAAGCACTGTCTCCCTCAGTATCAGTGTCCTTCACCAGATGGCTGCATTTGTTACAACCCATGAACCTATATTGACAAAAAATTAGCACGCAACTTCCAGAGTCTTGGTGCTGTACGTTCTATGGGTTTGGAAAATGTGTAACATCACGTATCCATCATTACAGTATTATACAGTGTAGTTTCCCTACTAAAAATCCTAAAAACACTCTGTGCTCCATCTGGTCATGTCTTCACCCACCTTCTTCCCAGCAACCACTGATCTTTTAACTGTCTCCACAGTCTGTCTTTTCCAGGATGGCATATAGTTGGAATCATGTAGTATGTAGCCATTTCAGATTGGCTTCTTTTTTAAAAAATGTCTTTGAATTGGAGGATACCTACTTTACAGCGTTGTGATGGTTTTGCCATACATCAGTGTGAATCAGCCATAGGCATAACTGTGTCTCCTCCACCCTGAGCCCCCTCCCCACCCTGTCCCTCTAGGCTGCCCCAGTGCACTGGCTTTGGGTTTCCTGCTGCGTACATCAACCTCCCCCTGGCTATCTGTTTTACTTATGGTAATTTATACATTTCAATGCTATTCTCTCAAATCATCCCACCCTCTCCTTGTTCTACTGAGTCCAAAAGTCTGTTCCTTATGTCTGTGTCTACTTTGCTGCCCTGCATGTAGGTTCATCGGTACCCATCTTTCTAGATTCCATATATATGCATTAATATACATTATTTGTCTTTTTCTGATTTACTTCACTTTGTATAATAGGCTCTGGATTCATCCACCTCATTAGAACTGACTCAAATGCATTTCTTTTTATAGCTGAGTAACATTCCATTGTATATATGTACCAAGACTTCCTTATCCCTTCATCTGCCCATGGACATCTTGGTTGCTTCCATGTTCTAGTTGTTGTAAATAGTGCTGCCATCACCACTGGGGTACATGTGTCTTTTCTGTGTACTGTTTTCCTCAGGGTATATGCCCAATAGTGGGATTACTGGGCCATATGGTAGTTTTATTCTTAGTTTTTTTTTTTTTTTTTAAGGAATCTCCATTTTGTTCTCCATAGTGATTGTATCAGTTTGCATTCCCACCAGTAATGTAGAGGCTTCCATTTTCTCCACACCCTCTCCAGCATTTATTTTTTGTAGCCTTTTTATAATGGTCATTCAGATTGGCTTCTTTTATTTAATAATAGGCATTTGTTTCCTCCATGTCTTTATGTGACTTGATAGCTCTTTTATTTTTTAGTGCTGTATAATAGTCTATTGTCTGGATGTGCCTCAGTTTTTTTATCTATTCACCTACTTAAGGACACATTGGTTGCTTCCAAGTTTGGGCAACAATGAACAAGGTAGCTATACTCATTTGTGTACAGGCCTTTAATCTGGATATAAATTTTCAACTCCTATGGATAAATACTAAGGAGTGAGATTGCTGGATCATATAGTAAAAAAAAAAAAGTGTTTATAAAAATCTGTTGTCTTCCAGATATTCCAGCTGGATTTAGAAAATGCAGAGGAACCAGAGATCAAATTGCCAACATCCATTTGATCATTGAAAAAGTGAGAGAATTCCAGAAAAAGATCTGCTTCTGTTTTATTGACTATGCCAAAGCCTTTGACTGTGTGGATCACAACACACTGTGGAAAATTCTGAAAGAGATGGGAATACCAGACCACCTGACCTGCCTCCTGAGAAATCTTTATGGAGGTCAGGAAGCAACAGTTAAAACTGGACATGGAACAACAGACTGGTTCCAGATCAGGAAAGGAGTACGTCAAGGCTGTATATTGTCACCTTGCTTATTTAACTTATGTGCAGAGTACATCATGGGAAATGCCGGACTAGATGAAGCCAAGCTGGAATCAAGATTGCTGGGAGAGATATCAATAACCTCAGATATGTAGATGCCACCACAGCAGAAAGTGAAGAAAAACTAAAGAGCTTCTTCTTGATGAAAGTGAAAGAGGAGAGTGAAAAAGTTGGCTTAAAACTCAACATTCAGAAAACTAAGATCATGGCATCCAGTCCCATCACTTCATGGCAAGTAGAGGCAAGTAGATGGGGAAACAGTGGAAACAGTGACAGACTTTATTTTGGGGGGTTCCAAAATCACTGGAGATGGTTACTGCAGCCATGAAATTAAAAGATGCTTGCTCCTTGGAAGAAAAGTTTTGACCAACCTGGACAGCATATTAAAAAGCAGAGACATCATTTTGCCAACAAAGGTCCATCTAGTCAAAGCTATGGTTTTTCCAGTA
>NW_011494740.1:3008260-3011659 GCF_000754665.1 Bison bison bison | reverse complement strand
ATGGATGTGAGAGTTGGACTATAAAGAAAGCTGAGCGCCAAAGAATTGATGCTTTTGAGCTGTGGTGTTGGAGAAGACTCTTGAGAGTCCCTTGGACAGCAAGGAGATCCAACCAGTCTATCCTAAAGAAAATCAGTCCTGAATATTCATTGGAAGGACTGATGCTGAAGTTGAAACTGCAATACTTTGGCCACCTGAAGTGAAGAATGACTCATTTGAAAAGACCCTGATGATGGGAAGGATTGAAGGTGGGAGGAGAAGGGGACGACAGAGGATGAGATGGTTGGATGACATCACTGACTCAATGGATATGAGTTTGAGTAAGCTCCAGGAGTTGGTGGTAAATAGGGAAGCCTAGCGTGCTGCAGTCCATGGGTTGCAAAGAGTTGGACACGACTGAGCAATTGAACTGAACTGTTGTGTTTCAAAGTGGCTGTAGCAGTTTATATTCCCTCCAGCAATGAATAAGAGTTAATAATGAGACATATTTTTAAGTATATTTATTTTAAATTTTATGACAAACTTATAAGATGGATATTAATGAGATTAATATGCAAAAGTGATCATGCCCAAGGAAACTGACTATTCTGAGGCTAAGAAACTACCCTGTAGTCTATTCTGGTTCTGGTTTGCATCACTTCTTCTGTGCATGATTCCACTAAATATAAGCCATGAGGGACACATAAAGTATCTATAAATCCATTAAACAATTTTTAAAAATGATCTTGAAATATTATAATCAGGTATCCCATGCACTGCTCTATATATGTTGAAATTGAGGTCTAGTTTATTTAAGTGATGCGGTCATGGTGACACAGCTAATTAGTGATAGAGTCAGTTTTGTCCAAGGTCTCTTGACCTTGGATTGTAGCACTGGTAAAATTGATCTCAAATATTGCTTATGAGATGTCTTGCTGCAGGATATTGGCTTTTTTTTTTTTTTTAAGTTTTGTTCAATTGGATTTTTTAAAACAAAGTTTTGCTCTAAATGGTCATATATATTACTAGATTTAAAGATAAATTCATATTGGAATAACTTGAAAAACTTGAGCATTTTAAAGTGAGAACTTATACAGAAAGGTGTATGGATCATAAAAGCAAAGAGATTTTATTCTAATTGCCAAAATAGATTGTTTCATTTACTTAGAACTCCTCCAGTATAGCTAGTGCTTAAGTAACAACCAAACTTGTCTCCTTACTATTGCTTTTCTACTCCTCTCTGCTCCTCACATTCAAGTTCAACCAATATTTATTGGTCATCTACTTTGTGCCATGTGAGTCAAAATATATGGCACAGTGCCTATGTACTCAACCCTTATGGCAACCTGGCACAATGGATATTAAACTCATAGGAAATAATATGGCTTCCTTTCTGTTCTTAACTATTAATTATTCCATGAAGTTTTTCCTTCTTGCTAATGGTTCAATAGTTTCTTACCTTAATTTTCAATACTTTCTTACTTTAGTTTTCATTACTTTCTTACTTTAATTTTCATGATTTATATTCTCAGCTAAATATGACATCATTTTCCTCCCATAAAATGTGTCTTACTGTGATTGATCCCTTGGTTTACTGAACCTCAAAAAGATACATCTATTTCTTTCACAACTCTTAGGTTTTAGCTCTGTGTTCTCCAAGCCAGCACAATTCTACTGCATAGCATTTGATCAGCACATTAAGATTATGAATACATTATGGAAAAGAACTTTAGTAATGATGATTGTAAGCATTGCTTAAAAGTAACTTGTAGATAAAACTAAAAATAAAATGATTATTATGAAATATTAAAGAATCATAAGTAAAAATGATGAATTTTATTTCAAGAGAGTAAGCTAGAAAAGAAAGTTTAGTGCTCATACCCACTCTATTCTCAAACCCAAATGAGTTTAGTTCCCCTCCAGACTGAGTACTAGTTAGGAGGCAAGCAGTAGTGCTGGAAGCTCCTATCTTTTCTAACCTCACCTCCTTCATTGACGGCTTTTTTGTATTCTCACATCAGCAGTCAGGAGGCATTTTAATTTAAGGGGAAACAGAATCTGTGACCCACTTTTAAACAATTGAGACTGATTAACCTTTGTTCAAATTCATCTAATTTGAAATAAACAGCCTGGAAATAAGTTCTCAGACATTTTTTAGTAGGAAGTAGAGAGAGTGATCCCGTAAATACAGAAAGTGAGAAGAGATATTGACCATGTCCATGCTGGTGTAAACTGGGGGAAGAGTTTCATTTTAAAAAGTTCTCTTGGCTCATATCCCCATCTCACCTGGTTTCAGCAATAGATTATTTTTGCATGTGAAAGAAACCAAATAGAATCTTGACAAGTGTCTATATTTTACACATGTTTAACTTCACAAGGAAAATACTTGTCCCTTCTTCATGGAAATTGAAGCTCTATTTTGCCTCCTTCTCTAAACCAAGGCCAGTCAATCAGAGTGTTTAATACAAGATCCCTCAACAGAACTAATCTGAGAGGATCTTTAACCTAAACCTCCAAATGCCTGAAATCTTATTGGGCATGGCATGAGAGTGTGTGGCATTCTTCACAGTGTTCTGGTTTGCATATTTTGGGTCCATAGCAGTATGTAGAGTCCTAGATCAGGAGTCAGGAGGCTTGACTGTGTTATCAGCGAGGTGAATGGTTTGAGCAAGCGTTTTAACCTCTATGTGCCTTAGTGTCCATTGAAGAATAGAAAAGAGAAGGGGAACATGTCTTTCCTGAGGCAAAATCTCAGTATGAGCAAAATGTGTTTAAGTCATATATTTCTATAAACACTCAAGAGAATTAGGACATTAATCTTGAAGAGGTTGGCTTTGGTGATGATGTTATGAATTTCCATGGCAATGCAAACATACTAAGCTTTATCTTTAAAAATTATTGTTTATATAAACTGAATGCCTTTACAGAAAGAACAATTATATACTTTGTTCATAGACCATACAGTCTTTATAATTATTTTAGAAATCTCCAAACTTTTGTAGTTGTTTATTTAGTACTTGCATGCTTAGTTGCTCAGTTGTGTCTGACTCTGCAATTTCATGAGTGTAACCCAGCAGGCTCCTCTGTCCATGGGGATTCTCCAGGCAAGAACACTGGGGTGGGTAGCCATTCCCTTCTCCAGGGAATTGTCCTGACCCAGAGATCAGACCCGGGTCTCTTACATTGCAGGCAGATTTTTTAACTGTCTGAATGACCACGGAAGCGCATATTTCAGTTCAGTTCAGTTCAGTTCAGTCGCTCAGTCGCGTCCGACTCTTTGCGACTCCATGAATCGCAGCCCGCCAGGCCTCCCTGTCCATCACCAACTCCCGGAGTTCACTCAGACTCACGTCCATCGAGTCAGTGATGCCATCCAGCCATCTCATCCTCTGTCGTCCCCTTCTTCTCCTGCCCCCAATC
>NW_011494740.1:3007032-3008160 GCF_000754665.1 Bison bison bison | reverse complement strand
ACTGGAGTTTCAGCTTTAGCATCATTCCTTCCCAAGAACTCCCAGGGCTGATCTCCTTCAGAATGGACTGGTTGGATCTCCTTGCAGACCAAGGGACTCTCAAGAGACTTCTCCAACACCACAGTTCAAAAGCATCAATACTTCGGCGCTCAGCTTTCTTCACAGTCCAACTCTCACATTCATACATGACCACTGGAAAAACCATAGCCTTGACTAGATGGACTTTTTTTGGCTAAGTAATGTCTCTGCTTTTCAATATGCTTTGTAGTTTGGTCATAACTTTTCTTCCAAGGAGTAAGTGTCTTTTAATTTCATGACTGCAGTCACCATCTGCAGTGATTTTGGAGCCCCCCCAAAAAAAGTCTGACACTGTTTCCACTGTTTCTCCATCTATTTCCCATGAAGTGATGGGACCAGATGCCATGATCTTCATTTTCTGAATGTTGAGCTTTAAGGCAACTTTTTCACTCTCCACTCTCACGTTCATCAAGAGGCTTTTTAGTTCCTCTTCACTTTCTGCCATAAGGGTGATATCATCTGCATATCTGAGGTTATTGATATTTCTCCTGGCAATCTTGATTCCAGCTTGTGCTTCTTCCAGCCCAGCTTTCTCATGATGTACTCTGCATATAAGTTAAATAAGCTGGGTGACAATATACAGCCTTGATGTACTCCTTTTCCTATTTGGAACCAGTCTGTTGTTCCATGTCCAGTTCTAACTGTTGCTTCCTGACCTGCATATAGGTTTCTCAAGAGGCAGGTCAGGTGGTCTGGTATTCCCATCTCTTTCAGAATTTTCCACAGTTTATTGTGATCCACACAGTCAAAGGCTTTGGCATAGTCAATAAAGCAGAAATAGATATTTTTCTGGAACTCTTTTGCTTTTTCAATGATCCAGTGGATGTTGGCAATTTGGTCTCTGGCTCCTTTGCCTTTTCTAAAACCAGCTGGAACATCTGGAAGTTCATGGTTCACGTATTGCTGAAGCCTGACTTGGAGAATTTTGAGCATTACTTTACTAGTGTGTGAGATGAGTGCAATTGTGCGGTAGTTTGAGCATTCTTTGGCATTGCCTTTCTTTGGGATTGGAATGAAAACTGACCTTTTCTAGTAGTGTGGCCACTGCTG
>NW_011494740.1:3005302-3006878 GCF_000754665.1 Bison bison bison | reverse complement strand
TAATATCTTCTGCTTCTGTTAGGTCCATACCATTTCTGTCCTTTATCGAGCCCATCTTTGCATGAAATGTTCCCTTGGTATCTCTAATTTTCTTGAAGAGATCTTTAGTCCTTCCCATTCTGTTGTTTTCCTCTATTTCTTTGCATTGATAACTGAGGAAGGCTTTTTTATCTCTTCTCGCTTTTCTTTGGAACTCTGCATTCAGATGCTTATATCTTTCCTTTTCTCTTTTGCTTTTCGCTTCTCTTTTTTTCACAGCTATTTGTAAGGCCTCCGCAGACAGCCATTTTGCTTTTTTGCATTTCTTTTCCATGGGGATTGTCTTGATCCCTGTCTCTTGTACAATGTAATGAACCTCAGTCCATAGTGCTTACCAAATATCAAATTAGTCTATTCAATAGTTAGCATTTTATATCACTAATGTGATGGCTTTTTAGGTAGCCAAGAATAGTTTCAGTTTGGAACCAAGAACTCAGACTGTTGTATATTGACTTCTCCTCCTTTTGCTTTAACTTACTTATTCTAACTTTCATTGAATGAATGTCACTTATCTGAGCCTTTTTAAGGCTTTTCTTCACAAATATTTCAAACTATAGCTTGTTTTAAATCTACTTGAAACTGATTATCAAAGACTTTCGAAGTCTAACTCAATAACATATAATTATTGGTAGTCTGTTGATAAAGGTACAAATAGTAGATTGATTTAATCTATTAGAGGGAAATACGCAATTTATGTAAGAGAAAGTGGCAAAAAATAAAAAATATGGATCCTCAGAAACAACAATTTTTTTCTTGGGCAAGATGTGGACAGGTTGATAGGGAGCGAAGAGATCTTTCTTTTCAGTTGTTCATGGATTCTCCAGAAGACTTTGAAAGTTTAATAAGTTGCTCTGCATTCTATTAGTGCTCTTCATTAGCATCTCCTTCTTGGTTTTGCTAGGTGTGCAGATATTTTATTGACCTTTTTTTACATCCATGTTCATAAGGAATGTTGGCCTGAATTTTCTTTTCTTGGAGTGCCTTCACTGGTTTTGGTATTAGGGTAGTACAGGCCTTTTGAACTGAGTTCAGAAATGTAAAACATAAATATATTATTTTATAGTTCTGTAGGTCAGAATTTGAAATGAGCCTGCAAGTCTGTGTTCCTTTCTGTAAGCTCTGGAGGGGGTTGGGGGGGGGATTCATTTCCTTGTTCTTCCCAGATTCTAGAGGTTGACTGCATTCTTTGGCTCAAGGCTACATCACTTTGGCCTGTGCTTCTATCATTACAGAAGCAGAGCTTCTCTTGTGGCTCAGCTGGTAAAGAATCCTCCTGCAATGAGGGAGACCTGGGTTCGATCCCTGGGTTGGGAACATCCCCTGGAGAAGGGAAAGGCTACCCACTCCAGTATTCTGGCCTGGAGAATTCCATGGAATGTATAGTCCATGGGGTTGCAAAAAGTCAGACATGACTGAGTGACTTTCACCTTTCTATCATTGTATCTCTTTCTCTGACTCTGACACTCCTGCCTTCCTCTATATTATAAAGACACTTGTGATTACACAGAGTTCACCCAGGAAATCCAAAGTAAACTTT
>NW_011494740.1:3004013-3005202 GCF_000754665.1 Bison bison bison | reverse complement strand
AAGTAAACTTTTCATCTGAAGATCTTCGGCTTAATTATATCTGCAAAGTCTCTTTTGTCACATCTTGATATATTCACAGGTTTTGCAATTTACAATAAGAATGTCTTTGAGAGGGTTCATTATTTCGCATGTGTTAACAACACATGACATGATCCATGGTAGATCCAAGGAGCTACAGTTTTTATAATGTGTCTAATCACCCAAGAGTGTAAAACAAAAGCTAATATTATTTTGACATGTCAGTAATTGGTAATTATGCCTTTTATGATGAATAGGTCTCAGGTCTATTGAGAAAATATAAGTAGACTTTATAATACAGTTCCAAGGGGACCCATCAATGAGATCTTAATGTGCTTTTACTTTTTCCATGGAGATTCATTTATTCACATGTATATATATTTATTGGTTAATAATTAGAATTAACAAACTATGTGTCAGGTCATGCTGTCATAGAGAATTACAGTACAAGGTAGAAAATAAGTATGGATGAAGTTATTACCTTTGGTGATTGATGTGATTACAGATAGCAGTGCTAGAAATGAGGGATGTAGAGAGCTTAATAAGAGTGTAAATCGAGCTCCTCATCTGGTAGGTTTCAGAAATCATAGAGATAAATGACCAAAATTTATTGGAAAATAATAGGTTTACCTGTAGGCATCAGTGTTCTAGGCAATTATACCATGAGAAAATCAGCTGTTAAAAACTGTCCCTCATTTTCTATCCACATAGGGTATGTTCCATTGACAACTGTTGTTATGAGTAAATTTTTCTTTGTTTTCAGTAGTCCTGTGGTGCTATTTTAGACAATGGTCTTATGACCACAGGAAAGGAAGAACTGCTATCACTTCAGTGAGTGTCAGGTGTCTAGTGAAAGGATAGTTGTAAAGTTGAAACTCTCATCTTCTCAGGTTACTGCCTCAGTGATGCTAGTCACTGCCTGAATACCCCATTTAAAAAAAAGATACTCAGTTTGTGTTATGCCTACTTGGACAGTGCAAGAAATTTTGAGCTTCCTGAGGCTCCTAAGATCATGGCATCTAGTCCCATCACTTCATGGCAAATAGATGGGGAAACAGTGGAAACAGTGGCTGACTTTATTTTTCTGGGCTCCAAAATCACTGCAGATGGTGATTGCAGCCATGAAATTAAAAGACACTTACTCCTTGGAAGGAAAGTTATGACCAATCTA
>NW_011494740.1:3000288-3003913 GCF_000754665.1 Bison bison bison | reverse complement strand
TGCCAACAAAGGTCCGTCTAGTCAAGGCTATGGTTTTTCCAGTGGTCATGTGTGGATGTGAGAGCTGGAGTATAAAGAAAGCTGATCACTGAAGAATTGATGCTTTTGAACTGTGGTGTTGGAGAAGACTCTTGAGAGTCCCTTGGACTGCAAGGAGATCCAACCAGTCCATCCTAAAGGAGATCAGTCCTGGGTGTTCATTGGAAAGACTGATGTTGAAGCTGGAAACTCCAATACTTTGGCCACCTGATGTGAAGAGCTGACTCATTGGAAAAGATCCTGATGCGGGGAAAGATTGAGGGCAGGAGGAGAAGGAGACGACAGAGGATGAGATGGTTGGATGGCATTATCAACTCAACGGACATGAGTTTGGGTGAACTCCAGGAGTTGGTGATAGACAGGGAGGCCTGGTGTGCTGTGGTTCACAGGGTCACAAAGAGTCAGACATGACTGAGCTACTGAACTGAACTGAACTGAGAATGTTGCTGATAAATGACTCTAGATTTTTGCCTAAGTGATGCTAATGGGAGTAATGGGGTTCCTTTTGTTAGAATATTTAATATCATTGTCAGAATAGGTACTAATGTGAGTATGAAGTTATACTTTTAAGTAAACTATCATATCAAGTCAGGGATCAGGTTGTCAGCTGTCACAGATCTACCTGATAAAATTATCTAGAAAGAACAGTGACTTTTGTTCTAGGATTTTTGGTTAAAGAAAACTTAGTATATAGCTCTTAATCATAGGGATTTTAACTCTTTGGGGAAAGTTTGTAATAAAACTGTAACTGCAGGAAAAAGTGAATTAGAATTTTTGCATCCAAAAATAGAATGAGATTTTTTTTTTTTTAGATATCTGGCATTAATGTTTGACTCTTGTATCAGACTCTGTAATTGAAATAAGTTATAGAAATTGTATAGCATATAAAAGAATATAAAAAGAAACAGCAGGGATTGTTGGTTAATTCAAAGTCTTTACTCTTAGATGGAAGATGTTATTCAGTCACTAAGTCATGTTCGACTCTTTGGGACCCATTGACTGCAGCACACCAGGCTTCCCTGTCTTCTACTGTCTCCTGGAGTTTGTTCAAACTCATGTCCATGGAGTTGGTGATACCATCCAACTATCTCATACCTCATCCTCTGCTGCCTTCTTCTCCTTTTGCCTTCAATCTTTGGAAGATACTTTTCAGTGAATCCCTGAAACATCTGAGCAGAGCCCAAGGCTGTCCCTGGGTTAGTGCATGAGGCAAAGTTTTGAGTCTTGACAGATTTATTTGAGTATTAGTCATTCTAAAAGACTAGTCAGAGATTGAGTTCCAGATTCTTTCTGGAGAGTGTTAAGAAATATGGGAAAACCCCAGAGTACTGAATATGGGAGGAAGGCAGGTGGCATGGGAGACCTAGAGAGGGCTCAGGCATACTTCAGTAGTTTCTGCTTACTTTATAAAGTGGTAGACTTTGTTTTAGGTGACTTCACTGTCTGATAAATCTACTCACAGGTAACATTATGGCAGCTCAGAACTGATACTGACATCAGGAGAAACTGGTCAGAGGTCTCAGTAGTGTTGGAGGACTCAAAGTATGCTAGACATGGCTCTTGGGCCTGCAAAGGAAACTCTTCTGGGACTAGATCACTCAGCTATGCTGGCCTGGCTGATTCGATTTGGAGTTACTGGGGCCAAGTTGGAGGCATAGATGGGGAGGAGTTCTTAAGGACAGAAGCAGGAGTGTCCTGGGAGCGGCTCCAGCACTAGGGGTGGGGGCTGGAGGAGGGGCTGTCTGTCCTCCTGGCTGGTCTGTGCTGGACTCTGGTCGTGACCATGCCTGCAGAGCCTTCCTTTGCCTCTGCTGGTTCCAAATCTGATTTTTCCAGTCTCTCTCCAAATGTGAGATGCTAATATCCTTTAGCATCAATTTTCTTTTCAGCTCATGTCAGATAGATTAGGTTTCAATTCTTTGCAACGGACTATAATATACAAGGGAACCACAGAAACTTCTCCCATTCAGTCCCTGAAGAAGAGAACTTGATGGTCTTTAGAAAGCTGGAAATTAAATTGAGCTTTTTAAACTACAGAACTTTTTAAGGAGAAGTGTCATTCTGGGGGGTGGGGAGGGGGAGGGAAGGGGAGAACATTGTTCTATGTGAAAACTCAAGAGATCCTAGCAGGGCAAAAAGCAAAGAAATCTGATTGCATAAGATTGCCTGACAGCTTCTCTTTTCTTAGGAAGCCATTGCTGTCTTCTCTTATAGGCTTCCATTCTTGCTTCTCCAGTGTTCTCCTGTAACCTCTGGTCCTAAGGTGATGCCTGGTAAAGAGTAGTTGTTGCAGGATTTAGAATCATTTTTTTATTGTTCTGCAATTTCTTGAGTCTTGGAAATAATTAGCTAAAACAATTTAAACAATAATGTATCTTTGGTTTGTTTCTTTCTGAATGCTGTGAAATTTCTCCCTAATTAGAAAATAGACTGCTATTTCTCCTGGTGTCTTAAGGAATCCCTTCCTGTGTCTTTAGCTTTGCAGAGAACTCTTTTCTACTGCAGACTTGTTCTTGTGGTTTTATTTTTGCATGATTAAGTTGGGATAGGGAAACTTTTTGAAAGATTTACTTGTGAGTTTAGAACTGTGGGAGAGTCCTAGAGGAAAAGAAAACTTAGAAACTTGAGTGCAAAATGGCGAGACTTTGTTTTGTCCAGCGAGAGGGAGAGAGATCTTCATGGCATCATAATTCTAACCCAGAGCACTTGCCCTTGATTTTGGAGGCCAGCTGGCTGATCTCTAAACATCACAGCCTAAGACAGCCTTATAATCAAAGAGAAAAATAACTGAGAAACACTTTGGAAAGCCCCTAGTCTCTGTTTATGCTTGATCCTTTGCCCACCTGGTAATAAGAAAGACCTTTTTACATTCTTCCCACAGTATTTGGTTTGGTCCTCTGAACGCTAACTTTCGTCCTTTGACCATACACGTTATAGATAAATCTGGGAGCATAGAGCAGTTTGTAGAGGATGAGTCTAATATTTTAAACAGCCCAATTCTTTGCTTTTAGGTAGTGACACTAAGCTATCATCCTGGGGTGGGGGTGGGGGGGCCGGTGGCAGTTACTTTACTGATGCTATACTCCTCAGAGCACCAAAAACATGTGACTCTTTTTCAGCTTTGCATGAATTATATTGAAGTTTGAAGCATGGAGTTAAATAATAGCTGAAATATATATTAAGTAAAACAACTTACTTCCTGCTTTCTTAAGATTATCTGAAATGGCCACTTTTACATTCTAGCTACTTAGCTCAGGATATGTGCCCACTCTGAATTTTGGACTTGTAATGAACCATATTTTCTGAGACTAAGAAGACATATGAATTAGAAGGTCTTGAAATGTTAAATATGATAGAAAATAGGCTTATAGGTTAATATGAAAGAAATTTAAACCATATAGAGTAAATTTGCACCAAAATTAGAGATTCTCAACCTTGGCTGCATGTTGGAACCACGTGGGGACCTTTAAGAATTTTTGACCCTTGGATCCCAACCCTAGTCTGACTTATCTGGTCTTTCAGTTCAGTTCAGTCACTCAGTCATGTCCGATTCTTTGCAGCCTCATGAATTGCAGCACACTAGGCC
>NW_011494740.1:2999738-3000188 GCF_000754665.1 Bison bison bison | reverse complement strand
CTTTCTTCACAGTCCGACTCTCACATCCATACATAACCAATGGAAAAAATCATAGCCTTGACTAGATGGACCTTTGTTGGCAAAGTAATGTCTCTGCTTTTCAATGTGCTATCAAAGTTGGTCATAACTTTCCTTCCAAGGAGTGTCTTTTAATTTCATGGCTGCAATCACCATCTGCAGTGATTTTGGAGTCCCCAGAAATAAAGTCTGACACTGTTTCCACTGTTTCCCCATCTATTTCCCATGAAGTGATGGGACCAGATGCCATGATCTTCGTTTTCTGAATGTTGAGCTTTAAGCCAACTGTTTTATTCTCCTCTTTCACTTTCATCAAGAGGCTTTTTAGTTCCTCTTCACTTTCTGCCACAAGGGTGGTGTCATCTGCATATCTGAGGTTATTGATATTCTCCTGGCAATCTTGATTCCAGCTTGTGCTTCTTCCAGCCCAGC
>NW_011494740.1:2973234-2999284 GCF_000754665.1 Bison bison bison | reverse complement strand
TATCCAAGTGCTTTAGAGAGTGAAGTTAATAACAGATCAAACATGGTCAGATCAGATCATTCGCTCAGTCGTGTCCGACTCTTTGTGACCCCGTGAATCGCAGCACGCCAGGCCTCCCTGTCCATCACCAACTCCCAGAGTTCACTCAGACTCACATCCATCGAGTCAGTGATGCCATCCAGCCATCTCATCCTCTGTTGTCCTCTTCTCCTCTTGCCCCCAATCCCTCCCAGCATCAGAGTCTTTTCCAATGAGTCAACTCTTCGCATGAGGTGGCCAAATATGGTTATCAGGTGGTAAAAAGCAGTACGGTGTCTAACTCTGCTTCTTCTCTTGAATTTAATTATAGATTGCATACTTTGTTTCATGTCTATCTCACTTTCTAGACTGTATATTTTCTGAGTACCGGGAACATCCCTGTGTTATTCACTATCGTGCATACCCAAATCTCAATGGGTCTATACAGTGTTGATCATGTGGTTGGTCCTCAGATATTGTAAAATAAATAAATCCGATATATAAGCTCTGGCTTGTAAAGACTCGAAGAAGCATCAGATCATGTTAATGTCATCCCTCTATGGGTGTAAATTGCTTTTAATTCAGTTCAAAGCTTTAATTCTCTATCCACTAAATTCTCCTTTAAGAAAACTTGCTGAGCTATTGCCTTTTCACATTTCAGTGTCCAGTTAAGAATAAAAACTCTATGAGGGCAAGGACTTTGCCTTGTTCATTGGACTGTCTTCTATGCTTCCAATAATAAAATCTCAAATATTTGTGAAAAATAATGAAGTATGGATTGGTGTTTTTTAAACTGCCTTCCATAGGGATCAGGGCTCTTAGATGTACTCCAAGGTTTGGAGATGGGAGTGGTCTATAAAGGAGAGCGGTTAGGCAATTGGGGCTAACCTCTGTTCCATGTTCACTGCAACTAGAACAAGCCTTGTACTTCTTGGGGCTCCTTCTTTTATTTTTAAAAGTTTGAGTCACTAACTTGTTCTCTCAGAAGAACATTTCCATTAAAAAATTACTCCTTATAAGTTTATTTTAAAGACTGAAACAAAATTTTAACTTTGTACAATTTAATATACATACATCAGTTCAGTCGCTCAGTTGTGTCCAACTCTTTGCAACCCCACGGACTGCAGCACGCCAGGCTTCCCTACCAAATACACATACATAAATGTGCACAAAACATATGTATTTATAACAGAGAAAATGCTCACATAAACACCAAGGTCAAGAAGTAGAAGGTGGCTGACATCTCAGAGCCTCTTTCCTTTCCCTCTCAAACACTGCCTCCTCTCCCACAAAAGAAACCACTAGCTTGACTTCTAACCCTCTGGTTTTGCTTCCTTAAAAAAAAAAATATTACTAAATGAAAAAAAAAAAAAACCATGCTGTATGTATCCTTTTGTGTATGTCTGTTTTGTTACTGAAATGACTCCATATGCTTTTATTTGATTCATTTTCAGTGCTGTGTATCATTCTACTGTAATGCATATAGCACAGTTTATCCATTCTACTATTAACTGCAGACCTTAAATAAATAATTATGGTTTTATTTCTTCCTCATTTATTTCTTCCTCATATGGGTTTATTTCTTCCTCATTGGATCATTTGGGTTGTTTCTAATTTTGGTTACTATAAATAATGTTGCTACAATGAATATCTCAAATCTATTTTTGTTGTATATGTGTACATATTTCTGTTGGGTTCCACTAGAAGTGGAATTGCTTATTATAGGATGTGGATGGGTATATAAATATGTGGCTTTATATATTTTTATATATGCCAAAATTTTTCAATTTACATTTTCACCAGCAATGTATGAGTATTCTTTTCCCATTATTCCCCCCACCACCTTTTTTTTTAAATACCAATACTTGGTATTTTCATGCACTTTAATTTTAACCATCCTGTTGCATGTATAGTGATAGCTCATAATGGTTTTAATTTTCATTTTCTTGGTTACTGCAAAGTAGGCTATTTGATCACCTCTTTGTGGACATGCCTTTCTACTTCCCTGTTTTACTATTGGGTTGTCTTTCCTGGTTTGTATAAGTTAATTGCATATTTTGGGTATAAGCCCTTTACTAATTATTTGTATTACAAATATCTGTTCTCATCTGCAGCTTGCTTTTTCATTCTCTTAGTGGTATCTCAGTGAATGGAACTTTTTAGGTTTAATGTTGCCTAATTGATCAATTTTTTCCTTAATGGTTAAGTGTTTTCATTGTTGTGTGTGTTCTGTTTTATTAATCTTTCCAATGCTGAGGTCATAAAGATATTCTTTATTATATTCTAGAGCAACATTGCCCAATAAAAGTTTCTAAAATGATGGAAATATTCTGTATCTGGGCTGTCAAATACTATTTTCAAGTGGGATTGAGCCTTTGAAATGTGGTAGTAAGACTGGGGAACTGAATTTTAAATTTTATTTAATTTTAATTAATTTAGATAGCTACTTATGACTAGGAACTACTGTATCAGAGAAAGAAACTCTAGAAGGCTCATTGCCTTGTCTTTTACATTTAGATGTACTGTCCAGCTATGATTGACTTTGTCTGTTTGTATGGTATGAAGTAAGGGTCAGGCTCAGTATTTTTCCCATATCTATTTGCCCAGGATGATTTTGTTGAAGAGATTACTTTCTCCATTACTCTGTAGTATCACTTTTGCATTAAATTAGATGTATGTACACACTTGGATGTGTTTTTGAACTGTTTATTCTTTTCTATTTGTATATATTTTTGTTGATTCCTTATGATCTTAATTATGTAGATATAATATTTATTGTTAGAGTACTTCTAGCTTGCTTTTTTAGAGCATCTCGGTTATTGTTAGTCTTTTGTATTTCCATGTGAATTTTAGAATCAGCTTGTTAAGCTACACACACACATGCACGTGCATAATTCTGTTGGGTTTTGATTAGCATTTTATCAATTTTATAGGCCAATTTGGATAGGACTGACAACTTTGCATGACTGAGTTTTCTATCTAAGAAATGCCATACCTTTTATATGGTCTTTATTTTCAGTCAAACATTGTAGTGATTTTTTTCACACATTTTCTTGGATTTATTCCTGGGGATTGGATATTGACACTGTTATAAAGGACACCTCTAAATATTTCACTTTCTGTTTGCTGTTGGTACAAAAATGCAATAGATTTTTCTTATATTGATCTTGTATTAGCAACCTTGCAAAACTCATTTTTTATTCTAATAATTTATTATAGATTATTTTGTATATTCTACAAGCAGACCTTAAATAAATAATTATGGTTTTATTTCTTCCTCATCTGAACTTCAAACCTCTGTTTTCTTTTTCTTGCTTTATTGAACTGACTAGAATCTCCACTACAAAGTTGAATAGTAATAGACAGTGAACATCCTTCAAGTGTTCCTGATCTTTGGGAGAAGATTTCAGTATTGTATCATTTTTGGTATGACATCTGCTACACTTTCCCCCCTTTTATCTTCTAAGAGATTTTATTCCTTATTTTCTAGAAATTGTATATAGAAGTCTATCAAATGCACTTTGGATCTATTGAAATGATCAAATAAGTTTTCTCCTTTATATGACTATTTTAGATATTAATATTGATAGCTAAAAATATTAAATAAACTTTGAATAAACCCAGTTTAGCTATAATATAGTATTGTTTTTTAAATCAGTTAGCTAACTTTTTTAGAGATTTTTACAGCAACAGTTTTGAGCAAAATTGGCCTATATGAAGGTTATGCTGACCTCATTTTAAGAAGAGAGTCATTTCTTCATTTTCTAATCTTTGGAAAAGTTTGTATAAAATAGATTATTTTGTTAAAATCGTTGATAGAATTTTGGGTCTGGAACTTGGGAGAAGGTGGGAGGATGTTTAAAACCACAAATTAAATTCACAAATTAAAGGATTCAGATTTTCTATTCTTGTCTCTTAATCTAACCCTTATGGCAGAAAGTGAAGAGGAACTCAAAAGCCTCTTGATGAAAGTGAAAGTGGAGAGTGAAAAAGTTGCCTTAAAGCTCAACATTCAGAAAACTAAGATCATGGCATCTGGTCCCATCACTTCATGGGAAATAGATGGGGAAACAGTGGAGACAGTGTCAGACTATTTTTGGGGACTCCAAAATCACTGCAGATGGTGATTGCAGCCATGAAATTAAAAGACGCTTACTCCTTGGAAGGAAAGTTATGACCAACTTTGATAGCATATTGAAAAGCAGAGACATTACATTGCCTATAAAGGTCCATCTAGTCAAGGCTATGATTTTTCCAGTGGTCATGTATGGATGTGAGAGTTGGACTGTGAAGAAAGCTGAGCGCCGAAGAATTGATGCTTTTGAACTGTGGTGTTGGAGAAGACTCTTGAGAGTCCCTTGGATTGCAAGGAGATCCAACCAGTCCATTCTAAAGGAGATCAGTCCTGGGTGTTCTTTGGAAGGACTGATGCTGAAGCTGAAACTCCAGTACTTTGGCCACCTCATGCGAAGAGTTGACTCATTGGAAAAGACCCTGATGCTGGGAGGGATTGGGGGCAGGAGGAGAAGGGGACAATAGAGGATGAGACGGCTGGATGGCATCACTGACTCGATGGACGTAAGTCTGAGTGAACTCCGGGAGTTGGTGATGGACAGGGAGCCCTGGCGTGCTGTAGTTCATGGGGTTGCAAAGAGTCAGACACGACTGAGCGACTGAACTGAACTGAATCTTCCATGGGAGAAGTAGCCCCAATTACTAGAAGCAAAAATGTATTCAAACCATTACAATGACCTGAGCGCCAAAGAATTGATGCTTTTGAACTGTGGTTCTGGAGAAGACTCTTGGGAGTCCCTTGGACTGCAAGGAGATCCAACCAGTCCATCCTAAAGGAAATCAGTCCTGAATATTCATTGGGAGGACTGATGCTGAAGCTGAAACTGCAATACTTTGGCCACCTAATAGGAAGAACTGACTCATTGGAAAAGACCCTGATGTTGGGAAAGATTGAAGGTGGGAGGAAAAGGAGAAGGCACAGGATGAGATGGTTGGATGGCATCACCGACTCAATGGACATGAGTCTGAGCAAGCTCCGGGAGTTGGTGATGGACAGGGAAGTCTGGCATACTGCAGTCCATGGGGTCGCAGAGTCGAATACGACTGAGTGACTGAACTGAACTGAACCGTTACCTTGTATGGTAGGCCATAACTCAGTTTTACCAGTGAAAGGAGTGACATATAGAGATTAAAATAAAAGAGAATTTTAAGGTACTCTTTGCTATTAAAGAAACAACTTTTAGTAACTCTTAGCACTAAAACTGGGACAAATATTGAATGAGAAATAATTTACATATGTCATAAATCCTGTATATGTCAGTGAGAGGTGGAAGAAAGAGGCATCTCATTAGTAGAGTAACCATGATTTTTGAAGAATATCTGCCTTGAAAGTTTTTGTTGAGCAGCAATCTCTTTTACCTTGTGATATCTTTAGTACAGGTGATAAAGCTGTAATCTGTGATGAAGTGCCCAGATGGTAATGGCGTACATTCTTAAAAATGGTAGCTTCAGTGAGGGAGACACAGGAAAGGACTTGGAGTAATTTCTGAAAGTGAAAATTTTATTTCATTTCTCTGAGCTTCTTGCAATAGCTTATTGATAATTAGCCAGCAAATTCTGTCTCACAGGTAGATAGGTACACACTTGTAGGATATTGCCAGTTCATTCTTGCAGTTCCCAGAAGTTGAGAACACTCTCCTTTATGAAATAGTAAAGTGATGAAAACTAAAAAAAAAAAAAAAAGTTATTGAACATGCTGACTTAAGAATAAACAAATTATATATGACTCAAATCATATCTTCTTTCATTTCCTTTCACAAGTTTTTGGCAATAACTAGTTTTGATGTGTTTATACAGTTTGAGAAAGGCCAGTACTTGTTTACTTTAAATATTTTTTTCTGATTATATGCTTATTGTGAAAAATGTCAAAGCATAAAGAAAGAAATAGTCCATCCTATAATCCTGCCACCCAGGAAAAGAAGCCCACATTTATTACTTTGAGATATGTCTAACTAGTCTTTTCCATACATGTACATTAAAAAAAATAGTATAAATGGTAAAATATTTTATTTTTCCAGCTTTATTGAAATATAATTGACATATAGCATTGCACAAATGAAAGGTACATGATATTTTGATTTGGTACATTTATATTTTGAAAAATTACCATTGTAGTGTTAGCTGACAACTCCATAATGTCCCATAACTACCATTTCTTTTTCTGGTCAAAACATTTGATCTATTCTATTAACACTTTCAGGTACAGAGTACAATATTGTCAACTATAGTCACCATGCTGTGAAATAGATCCCAAGAACTTATTTATCTTGTAAATGAATGTTTGTACCCTTTGATTAACATCTCTCCCTTTCCCCCATTCCCTTAATCTTGGTAACCACCAGTCTACTTTGTGATTCTATGAATTAAACTATTTTAGAAGCCACATAAAATGAGATCATATAGTATTTGTCTTTCTATGTCTGACTTATTTCACTTAGCATAGTGTCTTTCCAGGTTCATCCGTGCTGTCACAAACATCAAAAATTTTTTCTTCCTTTTTATAGCTGGGAAATAATCCATTTTTTACACATACTACACTTTCTTTACCCATATCTGTCTATGGACCCTTCATTGTTGCCATAGGTTGATTTTTGTGATAATGCTACAAAGAACTTGGGGGTGCAGATATCTCTTTGATACACTGGTTTTATTTTATTTGGACATACACCCAGGAGTAGGATTGATGGGTCACATGGACGTTCTCTTTTTATTTTTTGAGGGAGCTCTACTAGTTTTTGTAATGGCTACACCAATTTACATTTTCAACAACAGTATATAGTAGTTCTGTTCTCCTACCTAACCGACACTTGTTCTCTCTTGTCTTTTTGATAATAGCCATTCTAACAAGTGTGAGGTGGTATTTCACTGTGGCTTTGATTTACACTTCCCCAATGGTGAGTGATGTTGGGTACCTTTTCATGTACTTGATGGCTACCTGGATGTCTTCTTTGGAGAAATGCCTATTCAGTTCTTCTACCCATTTTAAAATCAGATTATTTTTTTTTGCTATTGAGTTGCATGAATTCTGTATATATTTTAGATATTAGCTCCTTATCAGATGTCTGATTTGCAAATATTTTTTTCTATTTAGTAGGTTGCCTTTTCATTTTGCTGATGGATTTCTTTGGTTACCATAAACTTTTTAGTTTGATGTAGTCTTGGTTATTTTGCTTTTGTTGCCTTGTGCTTTTAGTGTCATATAAAAAAATCACAGCCAAGATCAACATCATGGAGATTTCCCCGTGTTTTCTTCCAGTGTTTTATGATTTAGATCTTAAAATTAAGTCTTTACTCTGTTTTTTTGAGTTAATTTTTGTAAATGGTGTAAGATATTGGTTGTTTCATTGTTTTGTTTGTGTGATATATGGTTTTCCCAATACCATTTATTGAAGACACTAGCCTTTCCCCATTGTGTATTCTTGGCACCC
The DNA here is from genome assembly GCF_000754665.1 of Bison bison bison. Classification (NCBI taxonomy): domain Eukaryota; kingdom Metazoa; phylum Chordata; class Mammalia; order Artiodactyla; family Bovidae; genus Bison; species Bison bison. The sequence goes on along the minus strand of NW_011494740.1, from coordinate 2,991,764 downwards.
TTGTTGAAGAGTAGTTGACTGTATATGTGTGAATTTATTCTGGTCTCTGTATTCTATTATACTGTTTTATGTGTTTGTTTTTAATGTCAGTACCATAACATTTTGATTACTATAGCTTTGTAATATAGTTTGAAATCAGACACATAATATCTCCATTTTTTTTTTTTTTCCTCCTCAAAATTGCTTTGGTTAGTTTGGGTCTTGAGTTGTTCCATAGCAATTTTAGAATTTTCCTATTCCTATGAAAAGTCCCCTTGGAATATTGATAGAGATTGCATTGAATCTATAGATTGATTTGCATAGTATGGACATTTTAAACAATATTAATCCCTCTAATATATAAACTTGGGATATTCTTCCATTTATTTTTGTCTTCTTTGATTTCTTTCATCAATTTTTTATGGTTTACACTGTATTGATCTTTCACCTCCTTGGTTAAATATATTCCTAGGTATTTTATTCTTTTTTGATACTATTATAAATGTGTTTTTTTCTAATTAAATTCATTTTCAGACATTTCTCTGTTAGTATTTAGAGGTGTGTGTGTGTGCTCAGTTGCTCAGTAGTGTCTGACTTCCTGTGACCCCATGGACTGTAGCCTGCCAGGCTTCTCTGTCCATGAAATTCTCCAGGCAAGAACACTGGAGTGGGTTGCCATTTCCTACTTCAATTAATTTTCATATTGACCATGTGCCCTGCAACTTTATTGAATTAGTCTATTAGTTCTAACAGGTTTTTATTTGATGGAGTCTTTAGATTTTTCTATATATTAGATTGTCATTTGCAGAGAGAGACAATTTCACTTCTTCCTTTCTAATTTGGATGCTTTTAATTTCTTTTCCTTGCTTAACTGGCCAGGCTGGGACTTCCAATATGATGCTGAATAGAAGTGCTAAGTGTGGGCACCCTTGTTTTTTCCCTAATCTTAGGAAAAAAGCAAAACAAACCCACAAAACACTGCATACCAAAACTTATGGAATGATGCACATGCAGCAAAAGTAGTCTAAAAGGGAAGCTTATAGCAATAAATACCTACATTAAGGGAGAAGAAAGATCTCAAATAAGCAACTTACCACCTCAAGGAGCTAGAAAAAGAACAATAAACTATGATTAAGTGAGAGTCATCCTTGGGATGTAAGGATAATTCGACATACACAAATCAATAAACATGATACACCTCATTAACAGAATTAAGGATAAAAATCATATGATCAATCTTAATAGATGCAGAAAAAGCATTTTATAAAATTCAGCATCCTTTATGACTAAAAACTCTAATCAAATTAGGTAAAGAAAAGAATACCTCAACCTAATAAAGGCTGTATATGATAAGGCCACAACTGACATCATACTGAATTGTGAAAAGAACAGATTCTTTAGTTTCGTGTTGTTGTTGCTCGGGCATGTCCGACTCTGCGACTCCATGGACTGTAGCACGCCAGGCTTCCCTGTCCTTCACCATCTCCTGGAGCTTGCTCAAACATGTCCACTGAGTCAGTGATGCCATCCAAACATCTTGTCCTCCATCGTCCCCTTCTCTCCCTACCTTCAATCTTTCCCAACATCAGGGTCTTTTCTAAAGATTTGTCTCTTCGCATTAGGTAGTCAAAGCATTGGAGCTTCAGCTTCAGCATCAGTCCTTCAATGAATATTCAGGACTGATTTTCTTTAGGATTGACTGGTTTGATCTCCTTGCAGTCCAAGGGACTCTCTAGAGTCTTCTCCAACATGTGTTAGATATACTTGTCAGTTATATTTTTTTGGTAATTTCATTGCTTTCTCTTTTTATTTATCTTTGTTCTTTAAATAAATTAATATTTTTAATCTAGTTGTAATTTATAATTGAATGTTTTATTTATCTATTCTCTTTCTTCATGATTATTATTTTTACTAAAAGCAGTAAAACTGCAGTTTTAATACAACTGCTTACTAAAAACTGCTTTCTTATAAGCTATAGCCCATAGTTTTGTCATATAGGTAACTGAATTTTATTTTGCCCAACTAATCTTTTGCATGTTTGAGTTTTATAATGGATATTTTAAGTTAATGGGAAATTTTAAAATATAATTTTCTTCATTGTTGTATCTCAACTGAAAAGCAAGGATATGTGCTAATTCCACCCGCCCCCCTCTACCCCTGCCGATCTTGGTGGGTCATGAATTCCAACTTCTGTCTCTGTAGCACTGATGAACTGCTGAAATCTTGGCTTCAGGCTCTAGTGGCTTTGCTGTATTTTTTGCTTGGTTTTTCAGTCTCTGCTTGGGAAAGGCTTAGGAATTGGCAAATGGCTCAAGGGCAAATTACTGCCTCATTTTGGGCAATCCTCTTTGTTTTTCCTTCCTCCTGTCATGCTTTGGCCTCTTTGGTCTGTCCTTCCTGACCTGATGGAACTGCTCCAAGCCCCAGTCTACCACTTTGTGTTTAGAAATGATGGTCCAAATCACCAACACCTCCGAGGGGAAAACCAGTCATCAGAGTGTGTTCAGTGAGGTCTTCCCCTCTTTTCTTTGGAAACTTTGCTCAACTGCTGATTGTCTTGGTTGCTTTCTGATGCCTTCACTGATGCTTTCAAACATTTAAAACATCTTTTATTCATCTTTCATAATTGTTTTTGGCAAGAGAATTGGTAATGAGAATGTAAGATTTTCCCCTTCTTAAAATGGTCAATTCCTTTACAATTTTAATCTTGGCTTTTATTTTAGTTGATTCTATTTTATGCTCGTCCCTTGACTTACATTTCAAAAAGTCTGTTTTCTTTAATTTATTAAAAAACACAAGTAGTTTCTAAAAATATCTTCAGTTAAAAAAAATTTTTTTTACTGTAAATCAGTTTCTTACTATAAATCATTTTATATGTATAACCTGTATCCCTAAAGGACTTTCTTTACGGTATTAATATTGCATTACCCAGTCTTGAGAGAGAAGAAATCTGCCCATGTTCTGTGTTTTAAAAGAAAAAATGAAAAACAATTCTTGTAAGTCCCCTGTGCTGTTCACTTGGGTGTGGAGTAAATCTCTTATATCTTAAATGGAAGGGGGTTGTTTTTATTGGATATCTACTACATAGATTTCAAAGGTCAGTGAATCATTGGCTAGCTTTGCTCTTGTCTTTTGACTGAATTCACTGACTCAGAAGGGACTTTATTCCTGAATCATTAGAGAACACCCAGGGTAGCATTTGAGAAGTAACAATCCCAAGTGCATTGGCTTCCTTGCCTCTTCCATTATTTCACCCCTGACTTTTAAACACCTCCCATCAAAGATGCAGTATGCTGCTGCTGCTGCTGCTAAGTTGCTTCAGTTGTGTCCGACTGTGTGCGACCCGACAGACGGCAGCCCACCAGGCTCCCCCATCCCTAGGATTCTCCAGGCAAGAACACTGGAGTGGGTTGCCATTTCCTTCTCCAATGCATGAAAGTGAAAAGTGAAAGTGAAGTCACTCAGTCGTGTCCGACTCTTCGCAACCCCATGGACTGCAGCCTACCAGGCTCCTCTGTCCATGGGATTTTCCAGGCAAGAGTACTGGGGTGGGTTGCCATTGCCTTCTCCATGCCTCAGTTACCTTGCGTACAGAGAGTTATATAAAATGAGAGTTTTAGAAAGATAATGCCTTAAAAGTTAATCTCGTAGACGAGTGGATGCCAAGTGTGGGATAAGGAAAAGAGCAGAACTTTTATGTCAAGCAACCTTGGTTACTCCAACCCTCAAACTTCTTAACAGTGAAAAGTTCATCTAAATTGTTCTCATTGTAAAACTGGTGTGATAATGTACCCTCCTTAAAGGATTATTGTAAGCACAAACAACACAATCTGTACACTCTTGGGACAAAGAAAGTGCTCCAAATTCTAGTTATTATTATTACTTTTATTATTATTCTAATGATAATCATTAGTAACTTCTTTTGGGTACCAGATTCCTTTGTGAAATCTGTGTATTTTGTATATTAAGTAAGGTTTTGTAACATTTCTAATTTGGTGAGAGGGGAAAGGGGTCAAGAGGAACTAGGGTATGGCAATGAAAAAAGAAGTCTCATGGGATGCTCCTTAGGCTAATCTTTGCAACATCAGTGATCCAGCTCAGTCCTTTGGGGGCAGGTCTTCTACATCAGAGCCCCAACAAAGCCCTGTTACAGTTATCTGTGCTGTTTCCCCCAACATGTCGTTTTTGCTGCCATCTCTAGACCTCATTTTACTATGAAGGCCCGCACAAGCTGACTCCAATTTAACATCCAGTCAGAACTCCTGCCTCAGATACTAAGTTACAACCACACAGAGCAACTGTGGTATTCTCTGAACATGGTAACACTTTTCCTCTTCCATGCTTTTTTTCAAACCATTTACAAGCCTGATGAGCTTCAATTGTGCTTTTTCATTTGTTATTGTCAACACTAATTCTTAAATGCTTCCTCCTTCATGATTCAGCATAAGCATCTTTTCCTTTGTCGTCCTCCTCCTTCTTCTTCCTTTTCTTTCTCTTTTTTAGTGTGCTGTGCTGGCTAAGACAGATGTAATATTTGATGTATCACCTGAGAATACTTGAGAAGGCTTTCTGTTCTCTTTTTAGATTTATATAACGTATCTGTGTTAATTTTTTATTATATAATTTCAGGTGTGTTGTATGTATGTGTTAGTTGCTCAGTTGTGTCCGACTGTTTGCAGTCCCATAGCCTGTAGCCCACAGGCTCCTCTGTCTATGGAATTCTCCAGGCAAGAATACTGGAGTGGGTTACCATTTTCCTTTTCCAGGGGATCTTCCTGACTCAGGGATCAAACCCAGATCTCCTGCACTGCAGGCAGACGGTTTACTGTCTGAGACACCTGGAAAGCCCGAGATTCAGGTATACAATATATTAATAGTAATGTTTTATTAGATTATACTGCATTTGAAATTATTATAAAATATAAAGCCTTCCCAGGTGGCTCAGATGGTCAAGAATCTGCCTGCAATGCAGAAGAACCAGGTTTGATCGCTGGGTTGGGAAAAATGCCCTGGAGAAGGGTATGGCAGTCCACTCCAGTACTCTTGCCTGGAAAATCCCATGGGCGGAGGAGCCTGGTAGGCTGCAGTCCATGGGGTTGCGAAGAGTCGGACACGACTGAGTGACTTCACTTTCCCTTTTCACTTTCATGCATTGGAGAAGGAAATGGCAACCCACTCCAGTGTTCTTGCCTGGAGAATCCCAGGGACGGGGGAGCCTGGTGGGCTGCCGTCTATGGGGTCACACAGAGTTGGACACGACTGAGTGACTTCCCTTTCGGTTTTCACTTTCATGCATTGGAGAAGGAAATGGCAACCCACTCCAGTGTTCTTGCCTGGAGAATCCCAGGGACGGGGGAGCCTGGTGGGCTGCCGTCTATGGGGTCACACAGAGTTGGACATGACTGAAATGACTTAGCAGCAGCAGCATTCTCGCCTGGAGAATTCCATGGACAGAAGAGCCTGGCTGGTTATAGTCCATGGGGTTGCAAAGAGTCAGATATGACTGAACAACTAACACTTTAACTTTCATAAAATATAAACTATATTCCTTGTGCTGTACAATATATCCTTGTAGCTTATTTATTTTATGTATTGTTGTTTTACTTTTTAATCCTCCATCCCTATTTCGTTTTTTCCCCTTTCCTCTCCCCACAGGTAACCACAGTTTGTTCTCTGTGAGTCTGTTCTATTAGATTCATTTGGTTGTTTCATATCTTAGATTCCACATATAATTGATAATATAGAGTGTTTGTCTTTCTCTATCTGACTGTTTCACTAAGCATAATACCCTCCAGGCCCATCCATATTGTTGCAAATGGCAAACATTCATTCTTTTTAATGAATGAGTAATATTTCAGTGTACATATATAGCACATCTTTATGCATCTGTTGATGGACACTTAGATTGCTTCCATATTTTGGCTATTGTTAATAATGCTACTATGAACATGAGTACATGTATCTTTTCAAATTAATGTTTTCATGTTTTTGGATATATATACAGGAATGGAATTTCTGGATCATATGATAGTTCTAGTTTTAGGTTTTTGAAGAGCCTCTATATTGGTTTCTATAGTGGCTCTATCTTCTTTACCAGGAACTCTTCCCTTACTCCTCATAGCTTCTATAATATTTTATTCTGTATAATGGAAACTTGTACTTGCTATTATTTAGCTTCCAGGCTTTAAATTTCTTTTTAAATTTTTTTTATTATTTAAAAAAAATTTTGTTGGAGTATGTTGATTTACATTGTTGGGTTACTTTCTGCTGTGCAGCAAAGCGAATCAGTTATATATATATATCCACTCTTTTTAAAATTGTTTTTTCCATTATAAAATATTAAGCAGAGTTCTTGAACTGTTTCTTGTTTTGCTTTGCATTTTAAGACAATGAGGTATAATTTTTTTTAACTTTGTAGGGATTCAGTAAAGGCCATTAAAAGCAGAACTCAAAAAGGGAGCTCAACCCAGAGCTCTGTGACAACCTAGAGGGGTGGGATGGGGTGGGAGAGGTGAGGGGCTCAGGAGGGAGGGGACATATGTATACCTGTGGCTGATTCTTGTTGATGTACGACAGAGACCAGCACAGTATTGTAAAGCAATTATTCTCCAATTAAAAGCAAAAAAAGGAGGACAGTTTAAGAGACCTCTGAAAGAGAAAAAAATGAAAAAAACAAAAACAAAAAACAGAACTCAAGTGTTTATTTAATGATAATGTTTTCCATTTAAGTGCCACTGGTGAACTAGACAAACACTAGGCAAACTGGAAATAACTATCCTCAAAATCTATAGTTATGATTTTGCTTGCATGTATGGTTAATTGTGAGTAGATGGTTATTTAAACTCATGTTGCCTTAGTTTTTGTGGTCCCAACTGTAATTACTGAGCCAGAGAAGGACTTATTAATTATAAGATTATGAATTATATTAATTATAAGATTATTATTATTAATTATAAGATTAAGTTATAAGATTGAGTAGTTATTAATTATTATTAGATTGATATTATTAATTATAAGATTGAGTAGTTCACACTGTACAGAATGCTTCCAAATTTTCTTCATGGGGTCAAAAAGCTATGTCTAGACCTTTACGCCCTGATTTCAGAGTCCTGAAACAAAGTTTTCATTCTCTTACTTTCAGAATTAACACTTCCTTTATTCACAATCTTGGTTAATGATTTTACTCAGTTTCCCAAGTCAGAAACCTATGTTCCCTCCACCCTCTCCTTTCCTTTATTTTGCTTATAATCCCTGCCTAAATCTATCAGTTTATTTAAGTTTAAAAATAAAATGCAGTTCTTACTTCTATTTTTTATAAATTATTATCTTTTCCTTCTTGGAAATTGCCTACTCATATCCCTTGACCTAATCTCTTTCCCACTCTAGACCATTTTATTTTAATTAATTAATTTATTTTTAATATAAATTTATTTATTTTAATTGGAGGCTAATTACTTTACAATATTGTAGTGGTTTTGTCATACATTGACATGAATCCGCCACGGATGTACATGTGTTTTTAAAATACTTGAGTGTTTAAGCAATGCCAGTGAAAAAAAATGATATACCATCTCTGCTATTTGAACATCTGTTAGATTCAGATGACTAAATTATGGAATTGAAACTCCTGAATTTTTACCTAACCTATCTTCTCAACCTCATCTCCTACTCCTCTCTGTGCAACTCAGTTCCAGGAACACACTTGATCCTTTAGGGCTCCCTTGGGCTCTTTTGCTTACTGTTCTCTGTCCTTTGCTATCAAGTTCCTACTCATTAGTCAAGATGAGACAAAATATTGATTCCCAGGTAAGAAGTTGCTTTCTATGGGGTTTCTCAGACCTTGGTTAATGGGCCTTCAGTAGTTACTGCCCTGGGTGGTGATACTACTAACCAGAGTTCTCAGACTTTTTAATCAATAGAAGTTGATAAGAGGCCAGATGAGAAATTCAGGCAAGGCTGCTAAGGACTAGATGTTCTCTGGGGCGCCTCCTGTTCTAAATCATGACAATCCTTGGTGGATATTGATTTCAGCAGATCTGCCAATAGTAATGTTCTGGAGCACAGTCTTAATTTATAACTTTCCATTTCCTTATCTTCTTTTCCTTTCTTTCTAACCACCCACTCATTCTGATTTAATGAACTCTATCTCAGAATGAGACATTAGAGATTCACAGATTTAGACATGTGACCTTGGACACATAAGAGGTTCTCGCTACACATAGTCCACACAAAAGGCCTTTAATTAGACATGTGAAATGTATTAGTCACATGCTTTTGAGAAAACTGAAAAAAAGGACCCATCCCAGGCCCAGATGTGCCCTTGGAAAGTATCGGGCCAACAACAGGGAAGGAGGGGTTAGGGTTTCAGCCATGATTACTCCCATCTGTTGTTATTTAAAACAAAACCAAAAAAAGTTTCTCAAATGAACACTAGACATGGGAAAAATTATAAGAAGCTGATATCAGAGCTGGATTAAATATGTAGAATTAATAGCTTAACAGCCCTGAATTTTGAGATGGAATATTAGATTTCAAATTTTGTGAAAGCCTCAACTGCTTTTTGTTTCTTTTCTTCTTTGACTTTTCTCTTCTTGAGTTTGATACTTCTGTGATGAGTCTAGAACATATCAAATACTATAGGAAATAAATTCATTCTATTTAACTTGGCTAGATAAGAATTTTTTCATACAAACTTTTGGACACTTACTACACTGACCCAATCAGGTATGGAGTGATACCAATTTTCCTTATGAATTTAAGGATCAGAGAATAACTGTAAGTGGCAGGGAGCTCAGCTGAAAGCATATTGATTTAACTTTACTAATTTAATAAGCCACCATTTTAACAAAGAGAGACATGTTACAATGCACAATAGATTTTATGTTATTAACTAGTCTTACCTTTTGTGGACAACAGAGTTTATGGTAGTATGGACCCTCCATGACTGTTGGTATTATTAAACAGTGAATGAACCAACTGAAGTCTCATAGATATGTTCATGATATGCTGATGTCTGGAAATTATGAATGACTGAGGTGACAAGAATAGTTTCATTCTTTGATTTAAAATTTTAATTTGTTGTTGTCCATTATAATTTGAGATCCAACTGTAAATTTATATGTCCTAAGAAGATAGTTTTATCTGTGTTTAACCTTGCTAATGTATTTTCCTTCAAAGCAGTTGATGAAATGTTTTATTTGTTTTACAAAATTGGAAAAAAGCATTAAGCTTAAAGGCAAATAATTCTCCTGAGATACTTTAAACTGCGATTAAATGTGGAATCTTTGAATACTTTTTAAATGTGGAAAATAAAGGATGTAGTATTAAAATTGCAACTAAATATTGCTTTTTTCTTCATGTAATCACATTCTAAAAAACACATCTAATACAGTATGTTGCTTTCACTACTATTTCCACCAAAGAGTCAAATTGAGAGGCTTCATTCATTATAGCTATAGATAATCACAGTAAAGAGAAAAGCTATTTCATCAAGTTATGGGAAATGTGAACAATTTCAAGTGAATTAGTGGGACCTCTCTAAAGCTGGTTTATAGGAAGAATCAGGATCATAACTTAACCACTGAAAAAAAATTGTTTTTGTTTGTTTTTCCTTCCTATTGTAAATCTGAGGGAAATGTGACACAGATTGGTTTTAACATGTTCAAATGTGTGCCTAGTAGATGTCTTAATCCAGGAGATAAATGTTTGTATTTCTGGGGATAAAAAGTTAACACACCTGGCACCCACATAGTATGCTGATTGATTGGATCAGTAAATGAAGCAATGATTGCAGTATTTCCTGCTCCGGGGGACCAAAATGCCTTTTCAAATGTCATTTTAGAGATATTTTTAAAGTTTGACAAACTGAACTAACATGAAATGTGCCTCTTCCAGCACTCAACCATAGAATATTTGGGAAAACTTGGAAGCAAAGTAAATTTTAAATAAATAGCTTTTCTTTTTTTTAAAAAAGGACATCCCCAGGGAACAAAATGAAAACACCTTCAAATAAAAGAGATAAGCAAGGCTAAACCAGAATGGTTCATGGGTGTACCCTGACTTTGTTTTGTTATTGTTTAGTCTCTAAGTCGTGTCCAACTCTTTTGCAACTCCTTGGACTGTAGCCCACCAGGCTCCTCTGTCCATGGGATTTCCCAGGCAAGAATACTGGAGTGGGTTGCCATTTCCTTCCCCAGGGGATCCTCCTGACCCAAGGATCAAACCCACATCTCCTGCATTAGTAGGCAGATTCTTTACTGCTGAGCTACGAGGAAAGTCCATATCCTGCCTAGATGGACTTCTATGGCTGGGGTTTGACATGGGAGCTACAGCAAGCTTTAGGTCTATAGGTACTATATGCAGAAGGAGCTAGAACTGGGTTGCTCATATAAAGCAAGGAGTCTGAGATGACTGTGTTGTCCCTAAACCTGTTTCTAGAAAAACAGGCTAGGAAACTTAGAACAAGAATGACTACTGTGGAAACTGGACAGAAAATATAATCCTGGAGAACTCAATACATCAAGTCCATTTTGGGAATTCACCATGGCATAAGAATGAAGAGACAATAAACAACAAAGTCCTACTGTGTAGCACAGGGAACTCTTCAATATCCTGTAATAAACCATAATAGAAAAGAATAAATATATATATAACTGAATTACTTTTGTACAGCAGAAATTGACACAGTATTATAAATCAACTATATTGTTCAGTTGGTATGTCGTGTCCATCTCTGTGTGACTACATGGACTGCAGCAACCCAGGCTTTCCTGTCCTTCCCTATTTCTCTGAGTTTGCTCAAACTCATGTCCATTGAGTTGGTGATGCCATGCAACCATCTTGTCCTCTGGCATCCCCTTCTCCTCCTGCCTTCAATCTTTCCCAGCATCAGAGTCTTTTCTAATGAGTCAGCTCTTTGCATCAAGTGGCCAAAGTATTGGAGCTTCAGCTTTAGCATCAGTCCTTCCAATGAATATTCAGGGTTGATTTCCTTTAAGATTGACTGGTTTGATCTCCTTGCAGTCCAAATGACTCTCAAGAGTCTTCTGTAACACCACAGTTCAAAAGCATCAATGTTTTGGTACTCATTCTTCTTTATGGTCCAACTCTCACATCCATATATCACTACTGGAAAAACCATAGCTTTGACTATACAGACCTTTGTTAGCAAAATGATGTCTCTGCTTTTTAATACACTGTCTATTTTTGTCATAGCTTTTCTTCCAAGGAGCAAACGTCTTTTAATTTCATGGCTGCAGTCACTGTCTGCGGTGATTTCGGAGCCCAAGAAAGTGAAATCTGACCCTATTTCCAATTTTTCCCCATCTATTTGCAATGAAGTGATGGGACCAGATGCCATGATCTTAGTTTTTCTGAATGCTGAGTCTTAAGCCAGCTTTTTCACTCTCCTCTTTCACCTTCATCAAGAGGCTCTTTAGTTCCTCTTCACTTCCTGCCATTAAAGTGGTATCATCTCCATATCTGATGTTGCTGATATTTCTCCTAGCAATCTTGATTCTGGCTTGTGAATCATAGAGTTAAGCATTTTGTATGATGTACTCTGCATATAAGTTAAATAAGTAGGGTGACAGTATACAGCCTTGACTTACCTTTTCCCAATTTTGAACCAGTCCATTATTCTATATCCAGTTCTAACTGTTAACTCTTGTCCTGCATACAGGCTTCTCGGGAGGTAGGTAAGGTGGTCTGGTATTCCCATCTCTTCAAGAATAAATTAAACATACTTCAATAAAATTAAAAAGCAGAGACATTATTTTGTCAACAAAGGTTCGTCTAGTCAAGGCTATGGTTTTTCCAGTAATCATGTATGGATGTGAGAGTTGGACTATAAAGAAAGCTGAGTGCTGAAGGATTGATGCTTTTGAACTGTGGTGTTGGAGAAGACTCTTGAGATTCCCTTGGACTGCAAGGAGATCCAACCAGTCCATCCTAAAGGAGATCAGTCTTGAGTGTTCAATGGAAAGATTGATTTTGAAGCTGAAACTCCAATACTTTGGCCACCTGATGTGAAGAACTGACTCATTTGAAAAGACCCTGATGCTGGGAAAGATTGAGGGCAGGAGGAGAAGGGGACAACAGAGGATGAGATGGTTGGATGGCATCACTGACTCAATGGACATGGGTTTGGGTAGACTCCAGGAGTTGGTGATGGACAGGGAGGCCTGGCGTGCTGCAGTTCATGGGGTCACAAAGAGTTGGACACGACTGAGCGACTGAACTGGAACTTCAATAAAATAAATGTTTTTAAAGCAGAATGAAGAGACAGTATTCACATCCATTTTCCTTTCTTCTCTGGAAAGGATCAGGAATTGGAATGGCGTTGCATTTCTTACCAGTAGCCCTGGATCTAGAGAACAGCAGAGGGCTCGTTTTAAAGTTCAGGGGAAAATATTTACCCCTGGAATTCTATGACTGTACATGTGTCAAGTATCAGGATGAAATAAAAAACCCCTAACAGGCAAGCTCTCAAATAAAATGAAAAAAAAAAAAAAAAAGAAAGAAATGAGAAGCCCAAACATTCAGGGAAAGGAGAATCTCACAGGAGAGAAGGAAAAGGAATTCCCAAGGCGGTAACAAAGGGATTTTTCCGAGGATTAGGTCTTCCTAAAGAGCAAACAGTCTAGTTTTGGGCTAAGAGAACGCAAGGATCTGGTGGAATTTTTCCAGGAAAAACAAAATGCGGTAGACAGATCGTCCAGTGTGTTGACGGGAGTTTTATGGCTCTCATGGAATATTGGGTCTAAACTGGTAATTGACACAAGAGAACTAAAGGAGAAAAAAAGTCACTTATTAATTCAAGTATTAACATCCCTGAAAAAGAGTCATACAAGGAAGGTGTTTCATTAAAGCTTTAAGGAGTGAACGATGTCTAACTTGTACTGTTTCACAAAATAGAAAGAGAAACTATCCCAAGTGCTTTTAAAGGTATTATATTTTTGATACCTGTAGTAGGCAGAACAACCATCTCCCGAAGACATCCTAATCTCAGAGCCTGTGAATATGTGACATTACATGGCAATGGGCAATTATAGTAGCAGATGGAATGAAGGTTGCAAATCTGCTGAGTTTAAAATAGATGTCAAGGATTTTCCAGGTGGACCCTGTAGAATTACAAAGGTCCTGAAAAGTGGAAGAAGTCAGAAAAGAAGGTTAGAGTGCTGTAACACAAGAAAGGCTCAACCAGCAATCACTGGCTTTGAAAATGGAAGAGGACCATGAGCCAAAGTCTGTGGAAGTCCTCTAGAAGCTGAAAAAGACAAGGAGCCTCCAGAAAGGAGTGCCGCCTTGCTGATACTTTGAGCCCATTGAGACCTGTTTTGGATTTGTGATCTCCAGAACTGTATGAGCTAATGAATGTACATTATTTTAAGCCTCTAAATTTATTTGTTATTAAATTTATTTATTTAAACAAATTTATTGGTGGTTGTTTGTTACAGCAGCAATAGGAAACTAATACAATGCCCAAACTGTGATAATTTATAGTGCAAAAAGTATGCAGACCAATTTCATTTACGAGCATGAATATTAACATACTAAATGAAGTAGTAGCCAAAAATCCATCCAGCAGTATATGTTAGGGTTTCTCCAAGAACATACGGATAACTCTATTTCAGCATGTACTTGTATATGATATTAACAGATTAAAGGGAATGTGTAAAATATATATTGTGTAAAAATTAAATATATATAGTTTATATCTGTAACATAAATATAGTATAAGCTATATATTATCTGAAGTGATATAGAAAAAGCATTTGTGATGAATCAATACCTATCCATAGTATAGTCTTAGAAAACTAAAAATGATTGGAAACATCCTTATTATTCCTATCATCTGAATCAAATGTCATGTGAATGTAAGTGGAGAAGTGTTGTGTTAAAAATGTTCTTTTTAATTTAATATGAAAAGGATAAGTATCCCTCTCACTGCTTCTTGTCAAAGAAATGAAATAGGGGCTGTAACAATTGGAAAGAAAGAGGCAAACTTTTATCATTTGTAACAATGTGAGTATATGCATAGAAAATCCAGTGGAAATGAACTATGAAACTGAATATTTCAGCATAGTGGCTAAATTAAAAAAAAATAGGATTCCTGGATTAGTAATGACCAATTTGGAAATATAAAAACCTCCATTTTATAGAATACCTGGCAATTAAGCAACCCAAACATGTAAAAGAAATATTACAAAAGAAATCTTTAAATGTAAAAGCAAACTTGAATAAGTTGGGAACTGAACCATGTAGATACATGGAAGGACTGGCTATGGTGAGAATACTTCTTCTCTCCTGAATTGACTTATAAAGTCAGTGCAATCCCACTCAAAATTCCAGTAGAAGTTTTCATGTAATGAGACAATTAGCTTCTAAATTTCAAATGGAAGAAATGGTCAACTCCAAGAAACACTGTTCATTTTATTCTGGGGAGAAGTCTACTTTATCAGCACAGACAACAAAAAACTTTTAAAGAACTTTTAAAGAAAAGCATGGTGGGTACGTTCACCCTGCTAGACATCATGACTAGGGAACCGTGATTTGAACTGGTGCAGGGGTGTACCATGGAGCAGACGAGACAGCCTAGAGAAGACCCATGTAGATACACAACGCTTGGGATAGAAGTGGTGTTCAAATCATTTGGGAAAGAATAGACTCTTCTGTAGATGGAGATGCCAGTTGGCTCTCCATATGGAAAATTATAAAGTTGGATCTCTGTCTCAAATTGCATACCAGAATGTAAAAAAAGAAACTTTAAAAGATTTAGAAGTAAACATGAAGAATATCTTTGTGAACTTGGGGTAGTGAAGAATTTCTTAAAGAGATAAATACCATAAGTCATAAAATAAAAGACAGATAATTTGTCTGAATTAAAACTAATACCTTTGACAAAACATGTTACAAACACATTTGAAAGTCAAGTAATAGATGGGAAGAAGAGATATACAACACAAATAGCAAAACATTAGGAGTCAGAATACTGTATATGGTAAAATATAAGGCCATGTTTATTTCCCAAAAATGATTGCTCAGCAAAGAGGGCTTGTCAGAATCTTTCAAGTTTCTGAAATATGTGAGCAAACTAAAACCACCCAGTCAGAGCTACTTGTGCATGTTTGCAGAAGACCCAGGTTGACATTGGTCACAACAATAAAACAAGCAAACAAAAGGATATCAAGAAGGTTAATACAGATAATTTATTCCTGGAACGTGACCTCAGATTGCAAATATATTCCCATATATTGTTTTCATATTCATAATGTAGTAAAAGTATAAAAGCTTGGACTGGAAGGGGTAGATGCCGTGTTCCTATCGGTGGCTGCCTCATGGTAGGAAGGGAGGGGAACTGGACTGGGAGAATGTCTGTAGAATAAAAGAGTACAAAGTCTGGTTGTGGAAAAAAAACCTTGTAGATTTTTCCATTGAATAATTTTAACTATTAAAAAAACTTCAAAGATTATTTTTAAAATATTAAGATCAGTTAGTTTTTCAATGGGAAATTTAACTTAGGCACATTCAAGTTAGGACAATTCAAGAAGGATAATAAATCAAAAGGCTAATTATAAAGGTGTGGAGGGGTGTAGGGAAGTGCAAGGATCCCAGGGCTGGCAGGCTCAGAACTCTCAGGTCTGCAGGGGTAACACAAGGGAAAGCAGAGGTCTCTGGATATGGAAGGATAGAGTCATGAAGAAGCAGGGTGCTTGAGACGAGCAATGACCTTCTGTCCAGAGATGCAGCCAAACTAAGGCAATCTCTCAGAGAGGGAGCCAGAGGAGTAAGTGCTCCGACCTCACTCTCCTCCCGGCTTCTCTTCTCCAGCCAAGCCTCCCATCCGCTGTCTCCAGCAGGAAGCTGAGAATAAGGGATCCAGGGCATGTGGCCCCCACAGGTGAGCTTTCCAGGGCAGAAAGCAGGGTAGAAAAGGAAGTGGATTGGAAGGGCCCTATGATGATAACTGGCACAAGAAGCAACATAGTACAACATAGTACATGATTCATGTGAAAATCATAAATAGTAAGTGGTATTTGGTAGTTTGGAGCAAAGTCTTGAGGGTGTATTAAACACAGTTTTATAATGATTCATATTATAGAATAACATTTATATAAATCAACCCCAAAGCTAGGCCATATATTGTTTTCATATTCATAAATGTAGTAAAAGTATAAAAGCTTGGACTGGAAGGGATAGATACCACGTTCTTCTCGGTGGCTGTCTCAGGGTAGGAGGGGAGGGGAACTGACTGGGACAATGTCTGCAGAACAAACGAGTACAAAGTCTGAGCCTCAAATACCTGAATATGTGTTTGTTTACACTTGATCAGATTTAGATTCAGTTCCCTTTGTGTCCTGAAAGAATCTGAACACATTTCCAAGAATCTCAACTACAGTCAACAGGTTCTACTACTTGGAAGCCGATGTAAATTTTTTGTTTTTGTGCTTAGTCACTCAGTTGTGTCCCAATTCTTTGTGACCCCATGGACTATAGCCTGCCAGGCTCCTCTGTCCATGGGGATTCTCCAGGCAAGAATAGTAGAGTTGGGTGGCTTCTTTACCATCTGAGCCACCAGGGAAGCCCTTTTTGTTTTTAGTGTTGTAATTTTCAGGGCAAGGTATAAAATTATTGATTAGTGCAATTGTAACACAGTTTATCTCTTCACTAGCCTATCGTTCAGTAGGAGGACTTTAATTTTTTGTAATTAAAATATTATCATTTATTTGGTTGTGTTGGATCTTAGTTGTGGCACGCTGGATCTTTCGTTGTGATACACGGGCTTCTCTTTAGTTGTGGCACTTGGGCATAGGTGCTCTGTGGCATGTGGGACCTTAGTTCCCTGATTAAGGATAGAACATGCATCCCCTATATTGGAAGGCAGATTCTTAATTACTGGACCTCCAGGGAAGTCCAAGTAGGAAGACCTTTAAATGGAAGAAATTGATCTCAGCTCAGGAAGTAGTGGGAAGGCAAATGCAGTCATGCGTATGGCCACTCAAAGAGCAGATTGTTTAAAACTGGTGAGCTGCCTTTTCACCAGTTTAAGAGGTGACATGCTCCTAAGATGGAAACCGTGTATGGAAAGTGCATAAAAGACATGAACAACTTGCCAGTTCATGCTGTCAACTGTATTGTGACATCATTTTTTAAATTAAATATTTAACGTGTTTGTATTCAAATATAATTATCACATAAGCAGAAACCGAGCAATTCGATTTTAAAATGTCTACCACTGTTCATTCTGTGGGCTGCTCATTCTTGTCTTAGTTCCACATATACTTGTATCCATCTGTTAAACTCAACTACAGTGTTCTCTCCTAGATCAGCTGGTTCTCTGAGACCTCAGCTTGAACTGAATCTTTCCATCTCTCCTGCTCCTTTATAATTGCCTGGAGCACCCACCGTGTGTGAATTTCTTGTGCCCTACTTCACATCTTTTTAGATAGTTTTACTTTCTTATAAAGCTTTTACAAGTGAACCCCACCACCATCTCCCACCTATTTGAATCCTTCCTGATCTCCTCCCATATAAACTCCTGTTGTAATTATCACATTGCATTGGATGTAGTCTATTTATACATACTGCCTTTTCTGCATTAACTACCAAAAATTGTGGCAACTGACCAGGAATGCCTTACATTATCATGGGGACAGAATTTATATACACTCTTCACTAATAGCCCACCAATTTCTATCTTCATTTCTTACTTCTCCTCTGAGATGCTGCCTATTCAGCAGACCATATGGATGTCTTGAGCACTTCAAATTTAACATGTTGAAGATCAAACCAATAACATCCCCCCAGACCTACTCATCCCACTGTGTTTTCTGTTTAGTCAAAAGCACTCTCTTCCACCAGGGGCTGCAAGTTGTGCTCTCATCCTTGAGACAGATCTTCTTTCCTTATTTCTCACATCGTCTTCTTTCAGGATACCTCAGTCTTGCTTTCTGTACATCCCATAAATTTGTCTGAATTTAAGCCATGTCTATCATTGGTCATCTGGACCACTGCAATAGACAGTTTACTCACTTTTCTGAGCTTTCTCTTTTGATCTTTCGGCATCTTCTATATACTGTTGATCCTTTTTTTTTTTTCCCTCAAATTTCTCTTCCCTTGCCACTTCCTAACAGAAGTTTTTCCTGACCTTCCTGAACTGCTCAAGTCCTTCTGTTATTAATTATCAGAATTCTCAGTCCTTCTTGGCACATCAGTTCAGTTCAGTTTAGTCGCTCAGTCATGTCTGACTCTTTGCTACCCCATGAATCGCACCACACCAGGCCTCCCTGTCCATCACCAACTCCCGGAGTTCACTCAGACTCATGTCCATTGAGTCAGTGATGCCATCCAGCCATCTCATCCTCTGTCATCCCCTTCTCCTCCTGCCCCCAATCCCTCCCAGCATCAGGGTCTTTTACAATGAGTCAACTCTTCGCATGAGGTGGCCAAAGTACTGGAGTTTCAGCTTTAGCATCAGTCCTTCCAAAGAAATCCCAGGGCTGATCTCCTTCAGAATGGACTGGTTGGATCTCCTTGCAGTCCAAGGGACT
>NW_011494740.1:2968273-2973134 GCF_000754665.1 Bison bison bison | reverse complement strand
CGCTCAGTTTTCTTCACAGTCCAACTCTCACATCCATACATGACCACAGGAAAAACCATAGCCTTGACTAGACGGACCTTTGTTGGCAAAGTAATGTCTCTGCTTTTGAATATGCTATCTAGGTTGGTCATAACTTTTCTTCCAAGGAGTAAATGTCTTTTAATTTCATGGCTGCAGTCACCATCTGCAGTGATTTTGGAGCCCCGAAAAATAAAGTCTGACACTGTTTCCACTATTTCCCCATCTATTTCCCATGAAGTGATGGGACCAGATGCCATGATCTTTGTTTTCTGAATGTTGAGCTTTAAGCCAACTTTTTTACTCTCCACTTTCACCTTCATCAAGAGGCTTCTGAGTTCCTCTTCACTTTCTGCCATAAGGGTGGTGTCATCTGCATATCTGAGGTTATTGATATTTCTCGCGCCAATCTTGATTCCAGCTTGTGCTTCTTCCAGCCCAGCGTTTCTCATGATGTACTCTGCATATAAGTTAAATAAGCGGGGTGACAATATACAGCCTTGACGTACTCCTTTTCCTATTTGGAACCAGTCTGTTGTTCCATGTCCAGTTCTAACTGTTGCTTCCTGACCTGCATATAGGTTTCTCAAGAGGCAGGTCAGGTGGTCTGGTATAGCACATAGTTTTAATATTATATCAATTTGATTCAAGTGTTTTTCCCACTACACCTGCACTGCCCATTACAGCAGCAACAAGCCATAAGTGGCTATTTTAACTTCAAGTAAAATTAAATGAAATTTAAAATTCAGTTTCCTAGTCACCCAGCTGTATTTCAAGTGCTCAAGAGCCACCATTTTGGGCACTGATGGCTCTCATGTTGGGTAGTACAAGGTAAAGAATATTTTCATCGCTGCAGGAAGTTTGGTAAGATAACACACACCAGGCTGGAAGCTCTTCAAGGGCAGACTCTGGTTCTTTTCTAGTCTTTCCTGTTGTTAAACTTTCTGTGTTTTCATTGCATTCCCAGGGCCTAGCAACATGTCTGGCCCAGAGAAGGCTGTCCAAAACTTTCATTAAGCAAATGAAAAAATGAGTTAATGAATGAACACCTCAGAGCCTTGTGGGGATAAAGTGGAACAGTCCTGAATGTCCCAAATTGTGAGACTTTTCCCAGAGCCTGGTATTTGTGAACCATTAATCTCCGAGGTCTCAGCACATCATGCTGTTCTCCTGTTCCCTCAGTGACATGCCTGCACAAAACTTTGGCCATCTCAAAGCTAGACTTGGAAAAACTCAGTCTGCTGATCCTTCATGAACATTTTGTAAGAGAAGATTCTTTATGGAAATTAAGAAGTACCCGAGTGAGGCTGATGTTGATCAGTTTGATGCAGTGAATAATTGTCATGTCTGGGATGTGCTCTTTGGCCTAAAGGAATACGGCAAACAATGTGATGGATCATGTTTCTCACTTTAGTTTAATTTTACTTTTAGTGGAGAGTTAGTGAAGTACAGGATAGTCTAAAAAAACAATAAGGATGGACTTTGGTTTCAGAAACGCATGTTAAAAGCTGAAAACATCACAAAGGTTTCTTGTGCTTTAATTGAGAGAGAAGCAAATTATGACCCATGGGCCAAATCTATCCTAGTACATGTTGTTGTGAATAAACATTTATTGAAATGAAACCACATCCATTCATTTATTCACCCATTGCTGCTTCAACCTACAATGGCAGAGTTGAGTAGTTGGGACAGAGACTGTGCAGCCTACAAAGTCTACAAGAAATATTTTCTACCTGGCCATTTACAGAAAAAACTTGCCTGCCTCTGCTTGATTTATTTATTTATTTTTAAGATTTATCTCTTTCTTTATTCATCCATTTTTGGCTGTGCTGGGTCTCTGCTGCTGTGGGTGGGCCTTCTCTAGTGGTGAATGGGAGCTACTCTGTTGCAGTGTGTGGCCTTCTCATCGCGGTGGCTTCTCTTGTGGAGCATGGGCTCTAGGCTCGCAGGCTTCAGCAGTTGTGGCACATGGGCTTCGTTGTCCCACGGCATGTGGAATCCTCCCAGACCAGGGATCTAAACCATACCCCCTGCATTAGCAGGTGGATTCCTAACCACTGGACCACCAGGGAAGCCTGCCTGCTTTAACTGCTACAGGACCAAATGTTACTTGGTTTGTTTGAGCACAGCTGACAAAATGGTTTTTCTGGTCAATTGCTTTATTTACTGACTGCCCTCTTTCCCCCTGCCCCTAATACCAGGGAAGCCCATCCTTTTGAGGCAGCTAGGTGAGTTTCAGGCTATAGAGCTGAAATTACGGACAATAGGATTGAGGTAAAATGCCCTTTGGTGGCTCAGATGATAAAGAATCTGCCTGCACACTGTTTACAATAGCTTGGACATGGAAGCAACCTAGATGTCCACTGGCACACGAATGGATAAGAAATTTGTGGTACATATACACAATGGAATATGACTCAGCTATAAGAACACATTCGAATCCATTCTAATGAAGTAGATGAAACTAGAGCCTATTAATAGCAGAGTGAAGTAAGTAAAAAAGAAAAATACCAATATAGTATATTAACACACACATATATATATGCCTACAAAAGTCCATCTAGTCAAAGCTATGGTTTTTCCAGTAGTCATGTATAGATATGAGATTTGAACTATAAAGAAAGCTGAGCACCGAAGAATTGATGCTTTTGAACTTTTGTGGTGTTGGGGAAGACTCTTGAGAGTCCCTTGGACTGCAAGGAGATCCAACCAGTCCATCCTAAAGGAGATCAGTCCTGGGTGTCCATTGGTAAAACTGATGTTGAAGCTGAAATTTCAATACTTTGGCCACCTGAGGCAAAGAACTGACTCCTTGGAAAAGACCCTGATGCTGGGAAAGATTGAAGGCAGGAGGAGAAGGGGATGACAGAGGATGAGATGGTTGGATGGCGTCACTGACTCAATGGACATGAGTTTGAGTAAACTTTGGGAGTTGGTGATGGACAGGGAGGCCTGGTGTACTGCAGTCCATGGGCTCCAAAGAGTCAGACACAAATGAGCAACTGAACTGAGCTGATGGAATTTAGAAAGATGGTAATAAGGACCCTATATGCAAGACAGCAAAAGAGACACGGATGTAAAGAACAGACTTTTGGGCTCTGTGGGAGAAGGCGAGGGTGGGATGATTTGAGAGATAGCATTAAATCATATATATTAACATATGTGAAATAGATGAAAAGTCCAAGATTGATGCATGAAACAGGGCACTCAAAGCCAGTACACTGGCACAACCCAGAGGGATGGGATGGGGAGGAAGGTGGAAGGCGGGGGTTTGGGATGGGGGGACACATATACACCCATGGCTGATTCATGTCAATGTATGGCGAAAACCACCACAATATTGTTAAGTAATTAGCCTCCAATTAAAATAAATAAAATAACAAAACATAAAAACAAAGAAAAAAAAAAAAAAAGAATCTGCCTTCAATGTAGGAGACCCATGTTCAATCCCTGGGTTAAGAGGATTCCCTGGAGAAGGGAATGGCAGTCCACTCCAGTATTCTTGCCTGGAGAATTCTGTGGACAGAGGAACCTGGTGGGCTACAGTCTATGGGGTCCCAAAGAGTTGGATGTGGCTAAGTGACTAACAATTCACTTCAAAATGCCCTTTGCCATGCTGTGTGCATTGAGGATCTTCAGGTGTTCATGCCAGAAAAGAGAAAGTTTGGCCTGAAAAGAGAGAGCAGGTCAGGAAACATGTACAGAGGCCAGAGAACCAAGAGGGATATGAGGGGCTCTGGAGGTGAGGTTTTGAAAGAATGCAGGGCCTCAAAGACACATGGACTCTGCACACACAGAAGGCCTTTACATCAGGATTGTTGAGAAACTGAACCCACAGCTATGCCCGTAGAGGGAGAAATAAGGCAGGACAACTCTATGGAGCTTCCAGGGAAGCCTGGTCAGCAGGCAAGTGGTAATAAAGAGGCTGGATGTGAACTAAAACTGAGGGTCAACAGGGGTAGATGGAAGCAGAATCTACTAGAGAGAGGGTGGCAGAGAGAGCAGGAGAGCCGCTGGCGGGAGGCTCCCAGACTTGATGTGCTTTCCAAAAGAGGTTCTGTATAAAGTCAGTGAGTAACATTGGCAGGTGTGAAAGAGACAAAGAGATTTAAATTTTTAAAAATTTTCTGACTGAGTGTGTGTGTGTGTTGAATATTTCAGTTCAGTTCAGTTCAGTCGCTCAGTTGTGTCTGACTCTGCGACCCCATGAACCGCAGCACACCAGGCCTCCCTGTCCATCACCAACTCCCAGAGTCCACCCAAACACATGTCGACTGAGTTGGTGATGCCATCCAACCGTCTCATCCTCTGTCGTCCCCTTCTCCTCCTGCCTTCAGTCTTTCCCAGCATCAGGGTCCTTTCAAATCAGTCAGCTCTTCGCCTCAGGTGGCCAAAGTATTGTAGTTCCAGCTTCAACATGTCTTACCAATGAACACCCAGGACTGATCTCCTTTAGGATGGACTGGTTGGATCTCCTTGCAGTCCAAGGGACTCTCAAGAGTCTTCTTCAACACCACAGTTCAAAAGCATC
The DNA here is from genome assembly GCF_000754665.1 of Bison bison bison. NCBI lineage: Eukaryota > Metazoa > Chordata > Mammalia > Artiodactyla > Bovidae > Bison > Bison bison. Next base: position 2,968,585 of record NW_011494740.1, on the reverse strand, counting down.
AATTCTTCAGCACTCAGCTTTCATTATAGTCCAACTCTCACATGCATACATGATCACTGGAAAAACCATAGCCTTGACTAGATGGATCGTTGTTGACAAAATAATGTCTCTGCTTTTTAATATGCTATCTAGGTTGGTCATAACTTTCCTTCCAAGGAGTAAGCGTCTTTTAATTTCATGGCTGCAGTCACCATCTGCAGTGATTTTGGAGCCCCGAAAAATAAAGTCTGACACTGTTTCCACTGTTTCCCCATCTGTTTGCCAAGAAGTGATGGGACTGGATGCCATGATCTTCGTTTTCTGAATGTTGAG
>NW_011494740.1:2959495-2968173 GCF_000754665.1 Bison bison bison | reverse complement strand
TAATATGCTATCTAGGTTGGTCATAACTTTCCTTCCAAGGAGTAAGCGTCTTTTAATTTCATGGCTGCAGTCGCCATCTACAGTGATTTTGGAGCCCAGAAAAATAAAATCAGCCACTGTTTCCACTGTTTCCCCATGGGCCCACAAAAAATACAAATGACAGGCCATGTAGCATAACCTTGGCAGCCAGGCTGTTTTTGTTTAGGTTTTTGGCTCGGCCATGTCCCAGCTGTGTGACTTTCGGCAATTACTTAACCTCTCTGTGTCCTGATCTGCTCACCTATAAAATGAAGATACTATTGTTACTACTTCTTAAGGTTGTTTTAAGGATGAAATAAGCTTACATTTGTGAAGTGCTCTGCTACAGAAGTTTATTAAATACTAGTGGCCTCTTTCTCACCCTTTTAGTTGGCCTGGCAGGAAAAACTAGACACAAACATTGGATATGACTTTAAAATGTCAATTCATGTAGAAACCTGTCTCCATTGGACTATGTAAATGCTTTGAAGAATTTGTGTTCTTTAACTAAGTGGCTGTTTTGTGTCCTGGATGTGTATCCATGTTTAAAAAATTGCTTTTGTCCTTTGAATAGATTGTAAAATAGAGTGTCTGTGTAAAAGTGTTATTTCATTAATCCCAATTCCTGCCTTGGAAAAATACATAATACTGGGCAGAAAAGGAACTGAAAGGACTGGTGAAGGTGAGGGAAACACAACTTAGGCAGGGGTGTTTGTTTTAAAATCATAGTAAAATACATATAACATAAACATTGTCATCCTCACCCATTTTAATACTACAATCCTGTAGTTATAAATACATTCACATTTATTGCATCTATATGAGATGATGAATATTCACTAAACTTGCTGTGATGATCATTTCATGATGTATATAAATGAGATCATTATGCTGTACAGCCTTAAACTTATACAATGTGGTATGTCAGTTATACCTCAATAAAACTGGAAGGAAAGAAAAGATCTGTTCTAAGCAAAAGAAATTGGTGAAAGCAATATTAATAATATATATGACTTAACTCAGTATATTCAAAATATTATCATTTTAACATGTAATAGATATAAGCAGTTATTTGTGCAGTAGTTTGCATCCTTCTTTTTGTGTTATGGCTTTGTAATCCCGAATGCATTTTTCACTTATAACACATCTCAATTTGAATGCTGTATTTTCATCAAAAATCATTGATCTGAAATGGGATTTCATAAAACTTATAGTTGAAGATGTATGTTGCAGTCCATGGGGTTGCAAAGAGTCAGACACAACCGAGCTACTGAACAACAACAAATAGTTGAAAAAGTAGATTCACATACCCAGTTTCTTCCAGACATGCTTAAAAGTTGTCTGGTAATTGAATCAAGTATCAACCTTAAATTTTAGTTAAAATTAGATTGAAAAGCCAGTTGCTACTCATAACCCAAGTCTAGTCATGAGCAAGTATCCAAAGTACATTTTACAAAATACTTGACCAGCATTCTTCAAAACTGCCAAGACCATCAAAAACAAGGAAAATCTGAGAAACTGTTACAGACCAAAGGAGGTGAGGGAGACTTAACATTTAAGTGTAATGCAGTGTCCTCTTTTGGATCCTGAAACTGGAAAAGGGCATTCAAGGAAAAACTGGAGAAATGTGGATAAAGTCTGAAGTCTGGAGTTTAGTTAATGGTATTATACCAACGTCAATGCCTTAGTTCTGACAAACGGAGTGATTATATTGGGCCTCCCTGGTGGTGCAGCAATAAAAGAATCTCCCAGCCAAAGCAGGAGATATGGGTTTGATCCCTGGGTCAGGAAGATCCCCTGGAGAAGGGAATGGCCACCCACTCCAGTATTCTTGCCTGGAAAATTCCATGGCCAGAGGAGCCTGGAAAGCTATAATCCATGGGGTTGCAGAGTCAAATACAACTGAGCATGCACACAGTGATTATATTGTTAACAGTAGGGGAACTCTGTATACCATGATTGCAACTTTTCTGTAAATATAAAGTTATTCCAAAATAGAAAACTTTAAAGTTAAATACATAAATACATTCACATTGGTGTACAACCAAACTCCAGAACTCTTTATATCTTGCCAAACTGGAACTCTGCACTCATAACAACTCTCCATTCTTTCCTTCCTCATCACCCTTGGCAACCACAGTTCTATTGTACTTTCTTTAGCCGAGTTTCACTCCTGCAGATAGGAGCCTGGCATGCTGTAGTCCACGGGGTTGCAAGAATCAGACATGACTTGGCGAGTAAACCACCACCACCACAGATACCTCATACAAGTGTAATCATGGTGTTTACCTTATTGTGACTGGCTTATCTTCATACAATATGCTCAAGCTTCATCCATGTTGTAGCATGTGTCATGTCAGAATCATCTTTTTTTCTTAAAGGCTAAAAATATTCCATTGTATGTTTATACCCCATTTCATTTATCCATCCATCAGGTGATGGACACTGAGTTGCTTCTTTCTTTAGCTATTGTGAATATGCTGCTATAACATGAGTGTGCAACAGGCAAATGGCTCTATGAAAGTCTATGATTTGGCTCCCTGATCTCCTTGTTCCTGGGGATATTAAGATAAACTTGAGCTCTGAACCAGGTAGACCTGGGTTACAAGCCCGTTTTACCCCTTACCAGTGGTGCATTTTGAGATGAGTTTTTAATACTTAAGCCCTATGATCTTGTTTAGTTCTCTGTGATAAAAGAACAGGGATCAGTTCAGTTCAGTTCAGTTCAGTCACTCAGTCGTGTCCGACTCTTTGCAACCCCATGAATCGCAGCATGCCAGGCCTCCCTGTCCATCACCAACTCCCGGAGTTCACTCAGACTCACGTCCATCGAGTCAGTGATGCCATCCAGCCATCTCATCCTCTGTCGTCCCCTTCTCCTCCTGCCCCCAATCCCTCCCAGCATCAGAGTCTTTTCCAATGAGTCAACTCTTTGAGTGAGGTAGCCAAAGTACTGGAGTTTCAGCTTTAGCATCATTCCTTCCAAAGAAATCCCAGGGCTGATCTCCTTCAGAATGGACTGGTTGGATCTCCTTGCAAAGAACAGGGATACTTAAACGCAAAGTTGTTTTAGGAGTTAAATAAGACCCTGCACAATGTTGGATATATGGTAAGAATTCAATAAATTCATTTCTCCCTTGCCCTTCAAATGTATCATCTCTTCTTCTGTGATCATTTCTGTCTATCTCCTTCCTTTATTACCAGGAGAAACACAAAGATTAGCCTGAGGTTGGATTATACTAACATTAAACAAAAAATTTCCCCCAGGGTTCCAATAGGGTTGGTCGAACCTTGTTTAACTAAACAAATATTGCTCAGAGATTCAGGGTTCTTTGAAAGAGCATTGCCATATCCAAGATGGCTTATGATCCAATCTTTAACTTGCCTTTTTAAAAGCGGGAAATAGTATTTTTTTTTCAAAAGCAGTTTCAGATATTTGAATTCAGTTCAACACAAACTTTGAGGGAGTGCCAATTTTGACCCACATATGTTCTGTGATGCTTTACTCAATCAGGCCCACTTGTTTAACCTTGATCTGGTAAAGGAAACAAGACCTTTACTTGTTTATGTTGGCTGCAAATATGTGATTTCATTTCCCTTGGGGAGTGTCATTGAGATAAACACCTTTTTGTGGTACATTCAAAGAATATCATAGTATAATGCCTATACCAGTAATGGTCTGTTTATTTAAGCTCAGTTCACTGGTATAAATATTACTTTAAAATGTCAGCAAAAATATATCTCTAAATATTTGGAAAAGTGTACAGAGAGAATTTGTGATTTTAGATCTTGGCAAAAACCTATGAATAAATAAGGTGCCAGATTTGCTTTATTGGAAAAATTAAGTTTAACTATTTTTTTGTTTTGAGAGAAAAAAACAGGAGTGACTTGAACTTTGGGGAAAAAAAATAATATAAAGTAAAAGGAATTTGGTAGAGGTGACATAAAAATGGGCAGACAGAAATGATGCTTGTTCTTAAAATTCCACATGTCAAAGAGTGTAAAACAGCATTTCAATATCATAATTCAGTCTGACATTAGCTGATACTGAAATGAATAGATATAAATGAGTTTATTTTCAAGTTCTGACAAATACTACATCAGAAAATAGAATGTTTTGCTTTTACAAAAACAACGCTCCTCCCCCAAATACAGATCATGGTTATCGATGGAAATTCTTTTCCATTGTGTGTGAATATTTAGTGTACATGAGTGCAGAGCAAACTGGGGAACCCAAGAAGTGTGAAGATTCTTGGGGGTTTCAGTGTCATCTAATGAGAGGGATTTCAGTCTTACTCTTAAGTTAGGAATGAAAACAGGGCTAAGTAAGTAACAGATGGTCCCCAATTCACTGAGTTGTGTATAATGTTGAAACAAGAGGATGTTGTAGAGTCATTGAGTGTGTAATCACTGGAGTAGAGTCCATCATGTACCTTGACTCAGTGGGCTTTGAAACCAGGGAGTAGTAGCTGAGCGTGTTTATCCCAGTTCTCCGGTGCCGATTTTCAGAAGCCATGTTGCCAAGCTTTGGAGGTGGGACCACTAGCAGAGGACTGGCAGCATTGCAACCCCGTTGTTGTGGGACCACTAGCAGAGGACTGGCAGCATTGCAATCCCGTTGTTGTGGGACCACTAGCAGAGGACTGGCAGCATTGCAATCCCGTTGTTGTAAGGAAGTTCCAAGTATTAGATCTACACTTGCTTAGGTCCCAGGCAGGATTACATAGTCATGCATGTGTCCCACCAGTTTCCCCGTCCCTGGGATTCTCCAGGCAAGAATACTGGAGTGGGTTGCCATGGGATCTCCAGGGGATCTTCCTGACCCAGGGGTTGAACCTGAGACTCTTAAGTCACCTTGATTAAATGAAGGGACTATTACAAAGTCACTGTCCCTTCATTTACTCAAAATAAATGTTTTGAATGATTATTGTTTGCTGAGTATCATCTAAGACCTGGTTTCCAAAGATTAGTAAATACATAATTCTTGTCCTCAAAACTCACCTCAGGATGATTTTCCTGTTCAGTGGTATGTGCAATGTGTTTTCATTATTTATTTTTGCTGCTGTTCAGTCACTAAGTTGTGTCCAACTCTTTGGACTGTAGCCTGCCAGGCTCTTCTGTCTGTGGAATTTTCCAGGCAAAGTACTGAAGTGGATTGCCATTTCTTTCTCCAGGGAAGCTTCCCAACCCAGAGATCAAACCTACGTCTTGCCTCCTGCTTTGGCAGGTGGAGTCTTTACCTCTGGAGAAGGCAATGGCATCCCACTCCAGCACTCTTGCCTGAAAAATCCCATGGACAGAGGACCCTGGTAGGCTGCAGTCCATGGGGTCGCTGAGGGTCGGACACGACTGGAGTGACTTAGCAGTAGCAGTAGCAGTCTTTACCTCTGACCACCATGGGCTTCCCTTCTTATCATTTATAGGTAGAAACCAAAGTCAAAAGACCCACAGTTACTATGAAGTGGAAATTGAGGGGAGGGTAAGGAGAAGTTCAAGTTAGTGTGGGCTGTTACCATGAAGAGTGATTCAGGATGAAGCACAGGATAGTAAGGAGTTAGCAGAACTCCAAGGAGGGAACTTAGGAATGAAAGAGGAAGGTGTCAGTGAAGCCAGAGAAGGACCCCAGAACACAGCTTATAGTTAGTCTCAAGGATACAGAGTGTAACTAATTATATGGTATTGAGACAATCACACCTGTGAGAACTGAACAGAACCTGATCTGTCATCTAAGCAACTTATTCTTCTTTCAGCTCAACAAAGTGGAGCTAGAGGGGTGGCCTGACTTGCTTTAGTTAAAAAGAGCAGTAAAGAAAGAAGCACTTTTTCTTGGTTGCAGAAATATACTTAAAATATCCACATTGTATAGAATTAAAGAAGTCCACATGTTGGTGGCCTCAGAGATCTTTCCAAGATCACATTGTGCTAAATCCACCCCATGCTTTTCAGAGATCTTGTCTGAATGATCTCCTGAGCATTTGACTCTGGTCACTCTTTCCTATTTGAAACTTCAGGCTCCTTTGGTGACACTGACTTTTCTCCTCTTCTGGCCAGTCTTTCTCAGTCTCCTTTCCAGGTTCTCTTACTTTGCTAATCCTCTACATCCTGCTTCCTGGGGTTCTGTCCATTCTTTCTGCTCTTATAATCACCATGCTCTTTCTGAGCAATTGAATCTACTTTCTGTCTGGAAGTTGATAATTTCTAAACATACGTCTTAAGCTAAAAATGTTAAAAACCCACTAAATTCTGAGTAGGTATTTCCTCTGGGAAGAAAAGGAAGAGAGCGAGGTTAGGGAACATACATGTAATATTTTACCTAAAGTAAGCTACAATTATAAGGCTAAATAGCTTTGCCAAATTATACCAATTAGTTAAACCTCTAGTAGTTTAAAGAAGCATAGGAATAGATAGCAAAAACTGAGATTGAAAGATTAAAAAATAAAAACGTGTTTTTGGAAGGGATAATGATCAAAATAAACTCAGAGCCTTATGTAATTGTGGGTGGGCACATAAACAATTTTTGGTTTTGGCCAGTTCACAAAGACCTGCCTTGATTCTGTCTGCTATCAGAGAAGTGTTGAAAATATTGTCTCCTCTCGCTTCCTGGATATGCCCTACTTTTGCGGTGCCATGTAAACAAGCAAACTGGCACTTTCAAGGGGAGCTGTAATATGAAGACCGCGTGTGATGGAAATTCTGTGTTCCCTTGCTAATCCGTTCCTTTTCTACCTGACCTTAACATGTTTTAGTTTGTCATGACTTCATCCTCTTAACACTTTATGTTCTTTCCCTAAGCGATTGCATCCATTTCCACATTCAGATCTCAAGTTCAGAGAGCTCTAGACCTCAAATAGCCAACTGCTCATTCAACATCCCACTGGAAGTCCTATGGGCAATTCAGTACTGTGCTTAGTTGCTCATTCATGTGCAATTCTTTGCCACCCCATGCACTGTAGCCCACCAGGCTCCTCTGTCCATGGGGATTCTCCAGGCAAGAATATTGGAGTGGGTTGCCATGCCCTCCTCCACGGGATCTCCCCAACCCAGGGATCGAACTCAGGACTCCTGCATTGCAGGTGGATTATTTACCACCTGAGCCACCAGGGAAGCCCAAGAATACTGGAGTGGGTAACCTATCCCTTCTCCAGGGGATCTTCCTGACCCAGGAATCGAATCAGGGTCTCCTGCATTGCAGGTGGATTCTTTACCAGCTAAGCAGGGGCAATTCAGAGTCCAAGTCTAATTCATTCTCTTTCCACCCACCTCCCCAAAACATACTCCTTCTGTGTATGGATACACAGGATACGGTAATACCATCCAGCCAACAGCATGTATAGAAACCTGGGAGTCATTTTTGACATCTCCCTCTCCCTTATCTTCACATCCAGCCTAGCTCTAAGTTCTATTGACTCCCCTATATAAATATATCTCAAATATACTGGCATTTCTACAACTTCATTACTACTCTTGTTTTGTTCTGGCCTTTGCACCCTCACTGGTCTTCTTACATATTTCAGCATCCATTCCCTCTACTCCCTCATCTGCACCTGCATCTCAACCTCCACTCACTAAGCCATTTTCCATTCAATATCCAAGTGATCTCCTCAGAATGCAAATCTGAACATATCACCTCTGTTGAAAACATTTCCTTAGTTCCCCATTGCTGTTGGGGTCCATCCTGGAATCCTCCACAAGTTCTATGGGACTTGGCCTCTTTCCACCTTGGAAGCTTCATATCATTGCAGTCATCATCTCTTTTCACTCTTCTCTAATCCAGCTTCCAGCCACATTGCCACCCTTCCAATTCCTCAAATGCATCAAACTCTTTCCCAGTTCATAGCTTTGTCACATTCTGCTTGCTTTGCTGTTAAACTGACCCCAGCCACCACTTTCCAATTCCTCCAACTAAGGGATGCCTCTTCTTTCTTTAGTTCTCAGTTCAACTATTACTTTCTTAGGAAACTGCCTTAGAAGAGATTATTCCTAATACCCAACTCTGTAGCTGTTGATAGCATTTAACCAAAAGTAGTTAAATACTTAACTGCATAATTGTCTGCTTGCCCCACTAGACTGTAAATTTCATAAGCAAAGGGCAGTGCTTGCTGTTCTCTGCTGCTTTCCCAGGACTAACCCAGTGCACCCCAAGTAGGCCTGAGTGAAAGGCTGGGCTTCTAGAGTGGCTATAGAGAAGGAGCTATAAGATACTACACAACAATTGGAATTCAGTTATTTGTATTACATCAGAAAACTTCAGTTCAGTTCAGTCAGTCAATCACATCCAACTCTTTGTGACCTCATGAACTGCAGCATGCCAGGCCTCCCTGTCCATCACCAACTCCCAGAGTCCACCCAAACCCATGTCCATTGAGTCAGTGATACCATCCAACCATCTCATCCTCTGTCGTCCCCTTCTCCTCCTGCCCTCAATCTTTCCCATAATCAGTGTCTTTTCCAATGAGTTAGCTCTTTGCATCAGGTGGCCAAAGTATTGGAGTTTCAGCTTCAACAACAGTCCTTCCAATGAACACCCAGGACTGATCTCCTTTAGGATGGACTGATTGGATCTCCTTGCAGTCCAAGGGACTCTCAAGAGTCTTCTTCAACACCACAGTTCAAAAGCATCAGTTCTTCGGTGCTCAGCTTTCATTACAGTCCAACTCTCA
>NW_011494740.1:2942284-2959374 GCF_000754665.1 Bison bison bison | reverse complement strand
CAAAGTAATGTCTCTGCTTTTTAATATGCTGTCTAGATTGGTCATAACTTTCCTTCCAAGGAGTAAGCATTTTTTAATTTCATGGCTGCAGTCATCATCTGCAGTGATTTAGGAGCCCAAAAAAATAAAGTCTGACACTGTTTCCACTGTTTCCCCATCTGTTTGCCAAGAAGTGATGGGACTGGATGCCATGATCTTAGTTTTCTGAAAGGTGAGCTTTAAGCCAACTTTTTCACTCTCCTCTTTCACTTTCATCAAAAGGCTCTTTAGTTCTTCACTTTCTGCCATAAGGGTGGTGTCATTTGCATATTTGAGGTTATTGATATTTCTCCCGGCAATCATGATTCCAGCTTGTGCTTCCTCCAGCCCAGCCTTTCTCATGATGTATTCTGCATATAAGTTAAATAAGCAGGGTGACAACATACAGCCTTGATGTACTCCTTGTCCTATTTGGAACCAGTCTGTTGTTCCATGTCCAGTTCTAACTGTTGCTTCTTGACCTGCTTACAGGGTTCTCAAGAGGTGGGTCAGATGGTCTGGTATTCCCATCTCTTTCAGAATTTTCCAAAGTTTATTGTGATCCATGCAGTCAAGGCTTTGGCATAGTCAATAAAGCAGAAATAGATGTTTTTCTGGAGCTCTCTTACTTTTTTGATGATCCAGAGGATGTTGGCAATGTGATCTCTGGTTCCTCTGCCTTTTCTAAAACCAGCTTGAACATCTGGAAGTTCACGGTTCATGTATTGCTGAAGCCTGTGTGGAGAATTTGAGCATTACTTTACTAGCGTGTGTGATGAGTGCAATTGTGCAGTAGTTTGAGCATTCTTTGGCATTGCCTTTCTTTGGGATTGGAATGAAAACTGACCTTTCCAGTCCTGTGGCCACTGCTGAGTTTTCCAAGTTTGCTGGCATATTGAGTGCAGCCCTTTCATAGCATCACCTTTTAGGATTTGAAATAGCTCACCTGGAATTCCATCACTTCCACTAGCTTTGTTCATAGTGATGCTTCCTAAGGCCCACTTGACTTCACATTCCAGGATGTCTGGCTCTAGGTCAGTGATCACACCATTGTGATTATCTGGGTCATGAGATCTTTTTTGTACAGTTCTTCTGTGTATTTTTGCCACCTCTTCTTAATATCTTCTGCTTCTGTTAGGTCCATACTACTTCTGTCCTTTATTGAGCCCATACTTTGCATGAATGTTCTCTTGGTATCTCTAATTTTCTTGAAGAGATCTCTAGTCATTCCCATTCTATTGTTTTCCTCTATTTCTTTGCATTGATCATTGAGGAAAGCTGTCTTATCTCTCCTTGCTATTCTTTGGAACTCTGCATTCAGATGCTTATGTCTTTCCTTTTCTCCTTTGCTTTTCGCTCCTCCTCTTTTCACAGCTATTTGTAAGGGCTCCTCAGACAGCCATTTTACCATTTTGCATTTTTTTTTCTTGCAGTAGGTGTTGATCCCTGTCTCCTGTACAATGTCATGAACCTCCATCCATAGTTCATCAGGCATTCTGTCTATCAGATCTAGTCCCTCAAATCTATTTCTCACTTCCACTGTATAATGATAAGGGATTTGATTTAGGTCATACCTGAATGGTCTAGTGGTTTTCCCTACTTTCTTCAATTTAAGTCTGAATTTGGCAATAGGAGTTCATGATCTGAGCCACAGTCAACTCCCAGTCTTGTTTTTGCTGACAGTATAGAGCTTCTCCATCTGTGGCTGCAAAGAATATAATCAACCTGATTTCAGTGTTGGCCATCTGGTGATGTCCATGTTTAGAGTCTTCTCTTGTGTTGTTGGAAGTGGGTGTTTGCTATGACCAGTGTGTTCTCTTGGCAGAACTCTATTAGCCTTTGCCCTGCTTCATTCTGTACTCCAAGGCCAAATTTGCCTGCTCCTCCAGGTGTTTCCTGACTTCCTACTTTTGCATTCCAGTCCCCTATAATGAAAAGGACATCTTTTTTGGGTGTTAGTTCTAGTAGGTCTTGTAGGTCCTCATAGAACCGTTCAACTTCAGCTTCTTCAGCATTACGGGTTGGGGCATAGACTTGGATTACTGTGGTATTGAATATGAATTATGGAAATATGGATTATCGTGATATTGAATATGATATGGAAATGAACAGAGATCATTCCGTTGCTTTTGAGATTGCATCCAAGTACTGCATTTCGGACTCTTTCGTTGACTATGATGGCTACCCCATTTCTTCTAAGGGATACCTGCCCACAATAGTAGATATAATGGTCTTCTGTGTTAAATTCACCCATTCCAGTCCATTTTAGTTCACTGATTCCTAGAATGTCGACGTTCACTCTTGCCATCTCCTGTTTGACCACTTCCAACTTGCCTTGATTCAGGTACCTAACATTCCAGGTTCCTATGCAATATTGCTCTTTACAGCATCAGACCTTGCTTCTATCACCAGTCACATCCACAACTGGGTGTTGTTTTTGTTTTCAGAAAACTAGGCTGGGATAATAGTTTCAAATGTCTTAAAACTTACGTGAAATTAAATATGTAGCTATGATGTCAACCTGTGTTTGAGTGTTTTCCTAAGCTTGAAAAGTGATCAAACCCCAGTACAGGTTAGATAATCTTTATTTTAGAGGATGTAGAGTTTGTGCTCGGGAACACCTTTTTAGAACACTTTCTAGGATGACCCCTCAGATAATCTGTAGTCAAATAGTATTAGCTGTAGGCTGATGGGTCAGGAGAAGAGAAAGGACTAATTTTTCCCAGGAATGGTGTGAATGTCTTGTCTTTAGTATCAAAAGAGAGTAGATTTTAAACTTAAATCTGCATCAGAAGTTTAGTTCTTTCACTTAAATATTAGCTAAATTTTTAAACCACCTTGGACTTCAGTTTCTTCGTTTATGCAATGAACGTATCACTTTCATGTGAACATTTATGACACCATAAATTTATTGAGGTAACATTTATTAAGCTGTTATCATAGTGCTGGCTGCTAGTAGAGATTTAGTGAATTCTGGTTCTTTTCATGTTCATTTCTATTTGTGTACATATAGTTCAGTTATCCTTGAATTGGGATCCAGAGCTCTAGATAATTGAAATCAGAGTTTTGACACATAAAATCCTCCCCATCCTAGAGCTTTCTCTAAGAAACTATTTTGATAGACCAAATGAAAGATTGATCATAGTGCACATAGTACTATGTGCACATGAGTCAAAGTGCCTTTATGCGTTTGGACAAAACCTACACAGTGCAAAGAGAAGAAATCTCATTCATATAACAGAATGCTAGCAATATACTGCTGCACTGTGAGAAGGTAATGAAGCAAAGCCCATCCTGCCAGCGCCAGATGCCATTCAGTCATGACTTTCCTAGAATGTGGTAGTAGATGTGTTCTGAAGAGCAGCTGGAAGAAGGATCAGCATGTATCTTCCTGTGTTAGAGTGATTCATCCAGGCCTCAGTTCATTTGTCTCATAAATGTTTGAGTGCTTGGGATATGTCAGGCATTGTGCCAGCAGCACCCGTCCAACAGTAAACAAGACGCAGCTTTGCTCTGGTGAAAGGCGGGGAGGAAGGCAAGGGAGAGATAATAAGCTATATAGATGGTGATAAGAGGGTAGAGAGAGTGTGTGTGTTTGTGTTGGTGGTGTGTGGTCTTTTATACAAGGCGGTCTGCAAAAGCCTCTAAAAGACAGATTTGAACAGAGCCCTGGATGTACAGAGGGAGCAAATCTTGTGGGTCCCCAAAGAAATGGGTTTCCAAGCAGAGTGACAGCAGGCAAGAAGCTGCAGAGCAGCAGGCCTGGTGAATCTGGAGAATCCGAGGGAGCCGGGCATTAGGAGCAGGGCAGGGGAGAGGCAGAGAGATCAGAGAGGTGGTGGGGACAGTATGCCGTTCTCAGATTTTGCCTTTGAATCTTAGAGAGATGGGAAGCCACAGGGACATTCAAGCATGATCTTCTTTGCCTTTTAACACAGTGGATCTGGCTACTGTAGGAGAATAGACTGTCAAGGGGCCTGGGCGGAATCAGAATGATTAGGCGGCTGTTATCATTTAGATACAGAATGTGTTCCCTTAGTACTGGTTGTTATGTTAATATAGTACACCTCTGTATGACAATCATTCAGGAAAAAGCATTCTTTCTGCTATCTATTGACTCCCACATTAAATCTAGACTATTTTTTTCTTTGCTTATTCTATTATTTCCCTCCATCTACTTCATCTGAAATATAAATACTTAAACTAGAGTATTAACAATAATGTTGGTGAAGAATAGTCGAATTTTGAATAGACTTCAAAGGTAGAGATAATTGGATTTGCTCATGGACTAATGGTTGGATGGCATCACTGACTCAACAGACATGAGTCTGACCAAACTCCAGGAGATAGTGAGGGACAGGGAAGCCTGGCATGCTGCAGTCCATGGGGTCGCAAAGAGTTGGGCATGACTTGGAGACTGAACAACAACAATGAAAGAAAGAGGTGCCAAGGATGAGCCTAGGCATCTAATAGGGTGGAAGAGATGGGGAAAAACTAAGAGAAGCAGATATAGGGGGGTGGTTCAAGGTCTTCTTCATTTGCTGAGAAGATTCTATTCCAACACAGTATCTGGAAGGAATACTATTTTAGGCATATCAGCCATCATCTTTCTATGTTCAGTTGACTGCTGAAGGTTGGACTCCATATATACCAGATAATTGACTGGCATGAAAGTCATTCTGTAAGGGAAGTTGGGAGGAGTGTAAAACAAAATTTGCACCTATTTGGCTGCTTAGCCAAGGGCTGCTGCTGCTAAGTCGCTTCAGTCATATCCAACTCTGTGTGACCCCATAGACGGCAGCCCACCAGGCTCCCCCGTCCCTGGGATTCTCCAGGCAAGAACACTGGAGTGGATTGCCATTTCCTTCTCCAATGCGTGAAAGTGAAGTCACTCAGTCATGTCCATCTCTTATGGACCCCATGGACTGCAGCCTACCAGGCTCCTCTGTCCATGGGATTTTAAGGGCTAGCCCTGTTTATTAGAACATTCCTGACTATCTCCCTAGAGGTCAAAGCTGGAGTAACAGCTGTAGGTGATTCCCAACTTGGAAGAGGTTGCAATAGTCATTAAGGCTCAAAAAAATAAATCTTGAACTTTTCCAAGTTTTAGTTAGTAAAAGCATAGAGCTGGAAGAGGAAGAACTCAAAGAAGGTCATAGTTGGAAGGAACCTTGGAGTCCAAATCAAGACTCAGAGAGACACGAGACTCAGGTTATAAAGCTACTGCAGATATGTGAAGAGTAGTTTAGACAGAACTAGAACCTGGATCTCTGTCTTCCAGGGCAATGCTTTTCTGGCAGTATTAGGGTGAAGGGAAATGACAGTCCCAGGTATGCAGTGACTTAAAGCAAACTGTCTTACACTCTTGGAAGGCTAGAGCTTATGAAACCTTCACTACACACTACTTTTAATCCATGTTCATGGGTCCCATGACTTTACTGTGAGAAGGAAACTGGAAGTTGAATGAGTTTCTTGATCTAACAAGTAAAGAATAGCAATAACAGTCCTTGCTTTCCTCTGGGGATAAAATAGTACTTTCACATTCATGTAAAATTTCACATTCAGGAAATGATGAATTCCTGATGAAATGATGAAATGTAGGTATAATGGTTGGAAAAAGACAGTGGTGTAATAAGTGATGTTACTACCATGAATGTGGGGGAAATTAAAATTTATCTAAGACACCTACTGTAAAAATAAGTTTGTAGTATTTCAATGTCTTTGCCTTATGAAACTGGCTTAGTTGCTAAATCATGTTCAACTCTTTGCTACCCCATGAACTGTAGCCTGCCAGGGTCCTCTGTCCATGGGATTTCCCAGGCATGAATACTAGAGTGGATTGCCATTTCCTTCTCCAGGGGATCTTCCCAACCCAGGGATCGAAACTGTGTCTCTTGCACTGGCAGGCAGATTCTTTACCACTGAGCCACCAGGGAAGCCCAACAGGCAAAATGAATTGATTTGAATTCCAGCCATCTTTTTCAGAACATTAAAGAAGGTGCCCTGAAGTAGTAAAAGATTCAAAGTAGACTGCTGGGGAGGGAAGAGATGTGATACATGTAGTCAGCCCCTGAAATATTAAAATTTGATTGCTTATTTCCACTGAGATATTTTGAAAACCTGGTGGAAGTTGGCCAGGGGGGCCAAGATGACCTCTAATTACTAAAGTTAGCACACCCACATGCCAACAATAGCTATCACTCACACAAACTGCAATCGTGGCCATAGCTTCAATGCATGTATGTATGTATCTGTGAAATCAAGTAGAAGGGGACAGCCCAGGCTTTTGGTGAAGGCTTGTCATTGTTTTAGTTGTTATTCAAGCATAATATTTAACCTGATTTCCAAGTTCATTGAATCTAGACATTACTAAGATTTAGGTACTCACCCTGTTCTATACTGGTTCATTGATATATGCTGCTGTTTTTTTTTTTTTTTTTTTTAAGGGGAAAAGTGTTTTCCCAACTCTAGAGTTCTTATGCTGGTGTGTTCTAAAATGGAATATTTCTTTGATTTCATCCTGATTCATTGCCCTGAAGTCTTCTGTCTTTGGTTTCTGAGCTACTGATCCCCAAGGATTTAGGAAGAATATATCCTTCTTCTTTGGAAGTCAAATGCTCCATCTCTGATAATTAAAGACACGGAGATATTTTTCTAGGAAGTGATGTGACCCTTTATTTTCCTCCTCCATCTGGCACCATCAATGGGGATAATTCAATGAGTTGCATAAAACAACTCAGCAGTGATTTTCTTCCTTGTTAAATCTAGTTATACTTCATTTTTTTCTCTTTCCAGATGTTTTTGTTGTGTTAATTAATTTAGCTCCTACCTTCTGTCTGGGAGTATACCCCCACCATTAGCATGGCACATTTTCCCTAACATTTCAGTTTAATTTTGAGATTTGGAGGGGTGGTACTGAGATTTTACATTCCTAAAGATTTTGTAATCTAATGATGGAGGCACAATCACTGAATTTTGCCTTCCTGCATTCCTATGGATATATAATAGACCAAATAGAAAAAAAAAATCACTTAGATTTTTAAGATGAAATGAAGACTGAAAAATTCTTAGTATGTGGCAGGCTGAAGCCTGGCTTCCAGTAATTATTATTCTGGGCTTTCGGGTTTCTTCAGCAGACAAGTGTGAGAAGGACATTACCATATTCTCTCAACCTCAACAACCTGTCTCCCAGATGAAGGATGCTCTGTTCCCAAATTCTAGTTGAACTAGAATAAAACTTGTTTTTATTTGCCTCTGTTCAAATGCATCTGTTCATTTGACCTTGCTCCTTCTCTCCCTTTCTCTTCTGCTTTATTAACGTTACATGCATTTTGTTGGGAATGAAGACAATATGGATATGAAAATCATCTCCTCCATACGTAAGTGGGTGACCTGCACTATTTACTCAATCATAAAATGATTTCTTTTAATGTAGTTTTAAATTTTTCTGTGTTCTAAGATCAACTGTTACTGACCACGATGTTCAACAATTGATAAAAGCAAATGTCAGTACTTAAAAAACCTTTTTGGCTGCACTGCCTGGCATATGGAATCTTAATTCCCCAACCAAGGATGGAATCTATGCCCCCTGCAGTGGAAGCATGAAGTCTTAACTACTGGACTGCCAGGGAAGTCCCCAAATGTCAGCATTTTAAATTGCAATGTTCATTTCAGCACTGTTTTCTGTTACTGATGAAGACTAACTTTCTGGAAAAAAAAGAAAAATGCCATACCAGGAGCACATCTCTAAGATCCAGAGACTGGGTGATTTCATAAATGAAATTGGTACTGTGTCACACGACATGGCTACAGGTATAGAACTTGGTAAGACTGAGGGATAATCTGTTAGCTGAAGCCAACCTCTGTCTTGAGATTGTACCATATCAAATCTGTGTTCATGGAAAAGCAGAGGGGAGAAGTTGCCTACTCCAGTTATTCATCTGAAAGCAGCCTGCATGTCAGCTCTGTAGATGGCAGTTGCCTAGGACCTGTTTCCCTTGGTCAAGTAGGTTTTTTGATGCTCACCCTGATTCACTATCTGCACGCAATTGCAGGGAAGCTTTAGATGGTCATGCCATGAAACTGTCTGTAGGTCCTTTAGTCATTATGGTCTTCTTGCCATGATGTTTGTTTGGTCTCCTCAGCTCAGCTCAGGGGTGTTGTTGTCCAGAAATAGCGAATTCTGCTGAATTTGTCTGTAATCTTTTTTTTTTTTTTTGCGGGGGGTGGGGCATCCTTTTCAGGTTTTGGCATCAGTTATATTTGCCTCAGAATGCATTGGGGAATATTTCTCTTATTTTCTTCTCTGGAAGTGCTAGAGATGATGTTCTCTGGAAGTTTCATAGAATTCACCTTAAAAAATATATTTTTTTCGACTAGAAAATACTTTAACCTACTAGTTGAATTTCTTTGATGGTTATAGTATGTTTAGGCTTTCTATAATACTGTGAATTAATGTATTTTTGCTAATTTATTGTTTTTATCCTATGAAAAGTTTGCCTTTAGGATCTCTGGCTTAATATGGAATCACATTCAGTTCCCCAGCCTTATTGTTCCAGGTTCTCATCTTGTGTTTTCACAGCTACATCCCCCATGGAAAGCATTTTTAAAAATAATTTTCACAAAGGCACTAGTTGGGTCAGCATTGTACTTGCAGATCACACTACTGAGATAGGTATTTAATCTCAGGACAATCTCTCTTAGATTTTGCAAACCTTAACTCTCTTAGCTTCTTGCACACATTATTTTTTAGAGATATCTGGGAAGACCCTGATTTTTGGTTTGCCTGATTTCTGGATGTCCCCGTTACGGGAGTAGCACACTCCCTACATCACCCACCCAGGGAAAATATGTCCCACTTAGATAGCCAGGGAAACTCATTTCCCTCTCCTGGGCTCCCATGCTTCCCTAAGTATAAATACCTCATGATATATGAAGCAGGGTGTGGTATGTATGTGCATATGGATTCTCAGTGGTTATGAGGAACTGGTTTCTATAAACACATTAATTGGTATTTATTATATGAAAAGAATTTATGCATTGAATTAGCATTTTGTGTACATAAAATATGTCTTTGTTGTTCAGCTGCTGCACATGTCAACAGTAGCCATAAAGGGAAACTCACACAGACATTTCAAGTGTCACATATCTATCACAGCTTCTGCGCAATTTTCATTTTATTATTGTTGTTGTTCAGTTACCCAGTGTGTCCATGGGATCTGACTCTTTGTGACCCTATGGCCCGCAGCACTCCAGGCCTCCCTGTCCCTCACCATGTCCTGGAGTTTCCCTGCAATCTGCTAAAGTTAAAGGAAGATTCAACAATAAAACAAGTTCATGTTGTTGAGGAGCTAGGTGAGACTGCCATAGACTTGATTAGCTTTTTTCCTCATAATAGTCATTTGCCTCACTGATCCTAACCACCTCTTCTTACAAATTAGAATCTGCCTGCATCAAAAGGCATGGCAGACTCTTTTTAGAAAATGCTGAGTGGAAAGACTTCTAGGGAGGAATTTTCTTACCCCACTCCACCTCTCCCATCATCACCTACTCCTTCTAAGCCCCAAATTCCTCTTTTTAGTGCTGTATCACCAACAAAGCTCATTCTTGCTTTCCATAGAAGACTAGATGACCATTCAGTTATCCTGTATCTTATCCTGTATCTAAGTCTTTAGAAACAGAAATACCATGCCAGTTGGGAAAAATATTTTCTTTCTTGTGTACAAGGCATAATTGTACATGACATATTCTGTAGTCTTAGGAGCAAGAGTCAGCAATTCTTTTTTTGTAAAAAGCCAGATAGAAAATATTTTTGAGTTTGTGGGTCAGATGGCCTTTGTTGCAACTGTTTATCTCTGTCACAAAAGCAGCCATAGACGAGATGACCATATATGAACAAATAGGTAATGACCGTATGCCAGTACAATTTTATTTATGAAGATAGGCGATGGGCCAAATTTAACCCATGGGCATAGTTTGCAACCCTATTTTAGAGACACTCTCTTAAAGGAACTTTTATCAGTGTTTTTTTTTTTTTTTTCTAACATTCATTTATCTAAAGCAGAGTTTCTCAACAAAGGCACTATTGACATTTGAGGCTGGTTAATTCTTTGAAGTAAGGAGTTGTTTTATGTACTGCAGGGTGTTTAGCAACATCTCTGGTCTCTTTCCAGTAGATCCCAGTAGCATCCCATGAGTTTAGGCAACCAGCAATGTCTCCAGACATAGTTAAATGTCCCCAGGGGCCAAACTGCTGTAGTACAGAATCACTGTTAAAGTGATAAGGACGATGTCACAGTTGGGAGATGTCAATTGTTCAGTTGTCTGAATATAGAACAAAAGAGAGAATGTCAGGGATTGAGGCCAAGAGGTAGTCAAGGCATAGATCATTCAGGGCCATTTAGACTTCTTTTTGAAGGCAATTAGATACTATCTGGCAACCCACTCCAGTGTTCTTGCCTGGAGAATCCCAGGGACGGGGGAGCCTGGTGGGCTGCCGTCTATGCGGTCGCACAGAGTCAGACACGACTGAAGCGACTTAGCAGCAGCAGCAGCAGATACTATCTAAGGGTTTTATGAGGAAGAGATGTGGTAGAATGTTTAATTTTATGTTTTAGAATGGTCATTTTATTTATTTTTGGTTGTCCTGGGTCTTCATTGCTGAGTGGGCTTTTCTCTAGTTGCAGTGTGCAGGCTTCTCATTGCAATGGCTTCTTTGATTGTGGAGCATGGGCTCTAGGGCACATGGGCTTCAATAACTGCAGCTCCTGGGCTCTGGAGCACAGGTTCAATAATTGTGGCACATAGACTTAGTTGCTCCACAGCACGTAGGATCTTCCTAGATCAGGGATTAAACCTGTGTTTCCTGCATTGGCAGGCAGATTCTTTGCCACTGAGCCACCAGGGAAGCCCTCAAATTGTCATTCTTACATCAGAGAAGAAAATGGATTAGGCAGAACAAGACTAGAGGCAGGGAGGTCAATAAGAAGACGTAGCTCCTGACATTTTGACTGCTATCTTTCAAAAAATGTTTCTCTGATTCCTGCGGGTTATCAAATCCTCATACAAGACCGATTAGTGCCAGAGAGTCAATCTGTAATTTATGAAAGATGTACCTGACCTTAACATCAAGCTAAGTCATTTTTAGAACATTTATTTTCTTCTTGCTAGGAGAATTATCTTAGAAACATAACCAATAAGGAATCTTTTCAGCTGTTACTATAGAGTCAGAGCAAGGATGCTAACTATCATTATGGGTTGTGCTCAGCGGGTTGTTGTAGCCAAATGATTAGATCAACCCCATTTTAGGGATAAAGGATTGGCTCTCAATTTGGAAGGAACCTGAAAGTCCAAAGTTCAGTGCATCCATTTACAACGTCATCTGCAATTAGTTATGTTCAGTTCAGTTCAGTTCAGTCGCTCAGTCGTTTCCAAATCTTTGCGACCCCATGAATCGCAGCATGCCAGGCCTCCCTGTCCATCACCAACTCCCGGAGTTCACTCAGACTCACATCCATCGAGTCAGTGATGCCATCCAGCCATCTCATCCTCTGTCATCCCCTTCTCTTCCTGCCCCCAATCCCTCCCAGCATCAGAGTCTTTTCCAATGAGTCAACTCTTCGCATGAGGTGGCCAAAGTACTGGAGTTTCAGCTTTAGCATCAGTCCGTCCAAAGAAATCCCAGGGCTGATCTCCTTCAGAATGGACTGGTTGGATCTCCTTGCAGTCCAAGGGACTCTCAAGAGTCTTCTCCAACACCACAGTTCAAAAGGATCACTTCTTCGGCACTCAGCTTTCTTCACAGTCCAACTCTCATATCCATACATGACCACTGGAAAAACCATAGCCTTGACTAGATGGACCTTTGTTGGCAAAGTAATGTCTCTGCTTTTGAATATGCTATTTAGGTTGGTCATAACTTTCCTTCCCAGGAGTAAGCATCTTTTAATTTCATGGCTGCAGTCACCATCTGCAGTGATTTTGGAGCCCCCAAAAATAAAGTCTGACACTGTTTCCCCTGTTTCCCCATCTATTTCCCATGAAGTGACGGGACCAGATGCCATGATCTTCGTTTTCTGAATGTTGAGTTTTAAGCCAACTTTTCACTCTCCTCTTTCACCTTCATCAAGAGGCTTTTTAATTCCTCTTCCCTTTCTGCCATAAGGGTGGTGTCATCTGCATATCTGAGGTTATTGATATTTCTCCCAGCAATCTTGATTCCAGCTTGTGCTTCTCCCAGCCCAGCTTTCTCATGATGTACTCTGCATATAGGTTAAATAAGCAGGGTAACAATACACAGCCTTGACATACTCCTTTTCCTATTTGGAACCAGTCTGTTCCATGTCCAGTTCTAACTGTTGCTTCCTGACCTGCATACAAATTAGTTATGTTACCTCTACTTAAATAACTCTGACTGTGACCTGCCTCCCAAGAAAGCTCATGATATTTTGTAGTCTATAATTGATAGATTGCTCTTTTGTTTCTTTTTTATTTCCACATGATATTTATTTCCACTGGATATTTGTTTTTAAAGACCTGGAATAGTTGTATTGAGGGAACGCCCTCTTCCCTGGGACAGTCTTGGGAATGCAAATTGTCATCTTCAGGCTTTCCTTTGTTACACTGTGCCCTTAATTCCAGTTATTCTCATGATTGTGATAGCCAAGTATATCAAAAGCTCAGATGGTAAAGAATCTGCCTGCAATGCAAGAGACATGGCTTTGATCCCTGGGTAGGGAAGATCCCTGGAGAAGAGAATGGCAACCCACTCCACTATTCTTGCCTGGGAAATCCCATGGACAAAGGAGCCTGGCAGACTTCAGTTGAAAGGGTTGCAAAGAGTTAGACATGACTGAGCAACTAACACTTGACTTCTCTCCACAAGGAGCTCACAGTTCCACTGGAGATGGGGGAAAGGATTCAGACATTAAAAGTACAATTGATATAATTCATATAATATGATACATCCTTCATCAGTATAGAGGGAGGAACATGAGCACCACATGAACCAACTTACTGTGCAAAACTGAACTTTACTTTGAAGCAAATGATCTAATGAGGCTTTTTAATAACAAGAAGTATCCTTTGGCTCTTTTATTCCTCTTTTTGGCTGGCATTGAATTCCAACTGTATTCTTACTCAATGCCCTCTTTATTCCGACTACTTCTTAATAGCTATTCTCTTTGGCTAAGTTTATCTCTTACTGGCCAGAGTTCAAATCTGACAAAATGTCCAACTTCCCGAGGAGCTCAAGGTGTTTCATACAGGAGAGGTAACCGTTCCAACCATTAGCACTACCAGAAAGACATCATTTTCCTGATAACTTAAATTCATGAAAACCCTAAGTGGGAACCTCAGGGCCGAGTAATTTCAGAATATACTGTTCCTATGCTAACAAACCAGGAGACAAGCTTGAAAATGAAAAAAATTTAAAATAGTCTTGGCTGCAGATGATAGTTTAATTCCTTCTGGAAGTGCTGAACATCATGCCCACCAGTCCCCATCACCCATAATTTGATAATTCAGTGAAGTAACAGAAACGACCTCCTTTAGCGATGCATTCATGCACATTTGCTTAAGCTGTGCTGTATATCTTCCAGTAAAAACAGTGAATGAAGTTCTATAACTGGAAGACAGATAAGCGTTGTTAGGGTTTTTCGTTTGTTTCTTTTCTCTCACCATCTGCCACATGCTTTGCTGCTAGTGTAATTTTTTGGATAAAATTCAGTAAATTTGGTAAACTTATGGAGATCAAGGTGAGAGCTTTTTCTTTGAAACTGCTGTATTTTTTCTGTAGTATAGAACCATTGTAACCAGTGTATAATAGAGGCATTCCTTTGCCTATAGTGGCAGAGAAATACAACATTTAGTTTCATAAGCTTAAGTTCTTTAGTTTTTGAAGTCTGAAAGGTGTTTTTCTTCACCTTAATGAAACAGAAGGCAAAGTATACATTGAAAAAACCAATTAGTTTTGTGCATATAAACACACTCTTCGCCTCTGCACTGAAAAATAGTATTTGTTGCACTAAGGAAAAAAAAAAAAAACACTGATAGTTTTTCCTAGTAAGAAATCCAGGAAAAGCAAAAAACCTGTTAAAACACTTAGTCCTTCTTTTCTGTGTGACTCATGGTTTCCTTTCAGCTGCTGACGAACATAAGTATCTTTGTATCTGTGCATTAGCCTGTGTAAGTCTTTATCTCCTTCTGTCACCCCAAGATAGACCCTTGGACCATAGGGACCCTTCTAAGAGTCAGCTAAGGAGAATGCATACACTTAAGCCCCACACCTGCTAATCCCCCATAATTTCCAAAAGGGCTTCTTATTCAGATTTACACTGAGAGCCTTTGTGAAGGAGTCCAGAGTATTTTTGCATTTCCTGCTTCATCTGCAACTCAGAGCCAAAAGTATAGTCCCAGCTTATTCCAAGATCTTTTATAAGCAAAGAATCATATGCTCTGCAGTCATTCTTAGCTAAAGATACCTCAGGTTTCATGCTTTGGGATAAGAAAAGAAAGTACACAGTCTCCTGACACTTCAGGTCCATGTGATGTATATTTTAGAATGTTCATTTTTTTTTTCACCTGGATTGTGATTTCCTGAACACTAAAATGGGATGCCACATTAAAATGCACAAATCTTGATTTGATAAATGACATGTTACTGTGGTTGCAAGTATATATAAGACAAGTTACAAGCTAAAGGGTTCAGCCCTGGCTTCTATTTCTTGTGCTATTTCTTATCTCAATAGAGCCCTCACCTGGGGTTCCAAGATGTCATCCTGATTTTTTTTGTCTTTCCCTCCTATCAAAGTGTGTTATGAAGAAAGTACTAGTTGTCCACTCAAACTGACTCAGTTCAGTTCAGTTGCTCAGTCGTGTCCAACTCTTTGCGACCCCATGAACCACAGCACGCCAGGCCTCCCTGTCCATCACCAACTCCCGGAGTCCACCCAAACCCATGTCCATTGAGTCAGTGATGCCATCCAACCATCTCATCCTCTGTCATTCCCTATTCCTCCTGCCCTCAATTTTTCCCAGCATCAGGGTCTTTTCAAATGAGTCAGCAAACTGACTAAAAATAGCTAAAAACTTGTCTTTCCCAAGTAAACTCACATTTAAACAAGATCTCAATCTAAATGCCTCTGTTTGCATAGACTGAAAAGATGACAGGGCTTTCCACTGAGGCAATGGTCTAATTCTGATCCTAATTATAGCTTTTATGGTCATCACTGGGCTGATTCCACATTAAACTTATTTTCCCTTTTTGGCCCCATCCTTCCTTTTATTCATGGAGTCAGTCAGTTCAGTCAGTTCAGTTGCTCAGTCATGTCCGACTCTTTGTGACCCCATGAATCGCAGCATGCCAGGCCTCCCTGTCCATCACCAACTCCCGGAGTTCACTCAAATTCACGTCCATTGAGTCGGTGATGCCATCCAGCCATCTCATCCTCTGTCATCCCCTTCTCCTCCTGCCCTCAGTCCCTCCCAGCATCAGAGTCTTTTCCAATGAGTCAACTCTTCGCATGAGGTGGCCAAAGTACTGGAGTTTCAGCTTTAACATCATTCCTTCCAAAGAACACCTAGGACTGATCTCCTTTAGAATGGACTGGTTGGATCTCCTTGCAGTCTAAGGGACTCTCAAGAGTCTTCTCCAACACCACAGTTCAAATTCATGGAGTAGAAGGAGACAAAAATAATCCAAAGGAAGTTATTCTTTATTACTCCCAAAGCTTCCCTTGTAGCTCAGCTGATAAAGAATCTGTCTGCAATGCAGGGGACATGGGTTCGATTCCTGGGTCAAGAAGATCCCCTGGAAAAGGAAATGGCAGCCTATTCCAGTATTCTTGCCTGGAGAATCCCATGGACAGAGGAGCCTGGCAGGCTACAGTCCATGGGTTTGCAAGAGTCGGACATGACTTAGAGACTAAACCACCATCATCTCCATTCCTTCTCACTCCCAGAGCCATGAGTGAAGTCTCTCAGTCATGTCCGACTCTTTGCAACCCCATGGACTGTAGCCTACCAGGTTCCTTGGTCCATGGAATTCTCCAGGCAAGAATCCTGAAGTGGGTTGCCATTTCCTTCTCCAAGGGATCTTCCCAACCCAGGGATCAAACCCAGGTCTCCTGCATTGTAGGCAGATGCTTTACCATCTGAGCTACCAGGGAAGCCATGCTGCTGCTGCTGCTGCTAAGTCGCTTCAGTTGTGTCCGACTCTGTGCGACCCCATAGACGGCAGCCCACCAGGCTCCCCCATCCCTGGGATTCTTCAGGCAAGAATACTGGAGTGGGTTGCCATTTCCTTCTCCAATGCATGAAAGTGACAAGTGAAAGTAGAGTTGCTCAGTCATGTCCGACTCTTAGTTACCCCATGGACTGCAGCCCACCAGTCTCCTCCATCCATGGGATTTTCCAGGCAAGAGTACTGGAATGGGATGCCATTGCCTTCTCAGTGGGAAGCCATAAGTTCCTTAAATATATCACATACCTATTATGCAAAATGCATATGCAAAAATGAATCAGTTCAATCACTCAGTCATCTCCGACTCTGCGACCCCATGGACTGCAGCGCACCAGGCTTCACCGTCCATCACCAACTCCTGGAATTTGTTCAAACTCATGTCCATTGAGTCAGCGATGCATCCAACCATCTCATCCTCTGTTGTCCCCTTCTCCTCCTGCCTTCAATCTTTCCCAGCATCAGGGTCTTTTCCAAGGAGTCAGTTCTTCACATCAGGTGGCCAAAGTGTTGGAGTTTCAGCTTCAGCATCAGTCCTTCCAATGAATATTCAGGATTGATTTTCCTTAGGATTGACTGGTTTGATCTCCTTGAAGTCCAAGGGATTCTCAAGAGTCTTCTCCAACACCACAGTTCAAAGGCATCAATTTTTCAGCACTCAGCTTTCTTTGTAGTCCAATTCTCACATCCTTACATGACTACTGGAAAAACCATAGCTTTCACTAGACAGATCTTTGTCTACAATGTCTCTGTTTTTAATATGCTGTCTAGGTTGGTCATAGCTTTTCTTCCAAGGAGCAAGCATCTTTTAACTTCATGGCTGCAGTCACCATCT
>NW_011494740.1:2933722-2942184 GCF_000754665.1 Bison bison bison | reverse complement strand
TTGAGTTTTAAGCAGCTTTTTCACTCTCCTCTTTCACTTTCATCAAGAGGCTCTTTAGTTCCTCTTCACTTTCTGCCATAAGGGTGGTGTCATCTGCATATCTGAGGTTATTGATATTTCTCCCAGCAATCTTGATTCCAGCTTGTGCCTCATCCAGGCTGGCATTTTGTGTGATGTACTCTGCATATAAATTAAATAAGCAGGATGACAATATACAGCCTTGATGTACTCCTTTCCTAATTTGCAACCAGTTTGCTGTTCCATGTCCAGTTCTAACTGTTGCTTCTTGACCTGCATACAGAGGCAAAATTGAATAACATTTACTTAGAAGATAAACTGAAAACAAGTAGCAGGTATTCAGTGCTAGTAGGTAGAACAGACAGCAAGAGTCAGGTCGGGGGAGGAAACAGCACGTAGCGTTGCAGGATCTATAGGATTTTTATTGGATTGGAGGTGCAGAGACCAGGAAATGAGCCACAATTTAGAAAACAGCTGCAGTGGTCCAGGAGTGAGGGGAGGCTTCACACACACACTCCAGAAGCTCCTATACCTGGAGGACAGTGCCTTGTGCATCTCTGTGCTCTTTTTCCATATCATATTTGAAAGTTGGGAACCACTCCTATTTCTCTGCATTTGTATTGTGGGTGATGTAGCATAATAAAGTTAGGTCTTTGTTCAAGAGATAATGATTCAGGGCCTGCAATGGAATGGATGCTGGGCTTTCCCAGAATGACCACCATCAGCTGCTGTGTTCTGAATGAAGCCTGCTTAGGTACCACCCTCCAGTGCAGTGTCTGAAGCAGATCACTCTCACCTAAACACGGGGGCAGAACAGACTCACTGACTGTGCCTCAGCCTACATGACTGATGTAGACACCATTACCGGCTGGTGCTTTTCTTTTATCTTGTGTTGAGTGTGTGAACTCCACTACATTTTGTGACATGGCCCCTATGTTGTGAATAACTCACCAGGGTGAAGAGTGTGGACCCTGATTATTTACTGGGTTTGCATCTAGCCCTCCTGAATCCATCTACTGCTACCAGGTATTTATTGCGATAGTTAGGAATAAGAAAAAAATTATTTCTAGAACATTTTGTCATTTTATTAATCTATTTGGTCTGCTGTAACCAAATACCAAAGACTGGGTAGCTTCCCAACAACAGGAATTTATTTCTCACAGTGCTGGAGGCTGGAAGTCTCCAGCTGGAAGATCCAGGTGCCAGCAAGGTTGGGTGAAGGCTTTCTTCTGGGTCATGGACTTGTTGTTTCCTCATGTGGAGGAAGGTGATTGGGCTTTCTCTGGAACATCTTTAATAATGATATTCATTTCATTTTTGAGGGCTCCACTCTCATGGCTTAACCATCTTCCAAAGGCCTTCATCTCTTAATACCATTCTCTTTGGAGGTTAGGGTTTCAAAATATGAATTCAGACCACAGTATTCATTGCACAAGCAGTGCTTGCTTATCACAGATATGGAAAAACAGAAGAAAAATATCACCATGCTTTTACCATGTACAGACAACTGATGGGGATTTATGTCCTTCCAGTCTTTTTATTCTATACATATTTTGAAAATTATTGTATTTATATAGTACACAGCACTTTATAAACTGCATTTTTTTTTTCCCTCTTAGCATTTCAGATTTCTCATGTAGCCAATGCCATGTGGTTTTCGGTGATTAAATTTTTTGCTGATTAGATTGTACCTCAATGTATATAATCAACCTGCTTTTTTTAATGCCTTATGTTGTTTGGTACTGTTGCAAACCTTTACATTTTCCTAAAGATGTTTTGATGATGTTTGTATATCCCAGTGTGAATAATTAAGTCAAAGGATGTGAACATTTTTAGGCTCTGATAGCTATTGGTAGAGAAGCATTAAGAACTACTTCTTCTTTTAAATGAGTTGATTTCTTTGATTTAGGTGAAACCCAGTGACAAGGACATGGGAGAGGCCACCCATTCAAGAAGGAAAGAGTAAGCCAGTAGAGAGTTCTTAACACAGCTCATTCATTCACAATGCTAGGTTTATGCTGTGTTTCCTCAGGTGGAATCAACAAGTAATGGGTGTGAAAACAGCTCAACTAAAACTCCAGGTTTATTTTCACTGCTTTGTTTTTTTAACCATTTTAACTTCTCAGGGCTAAAGTATTTATATTTAACGTTCACACATTCCTTATGTTCTTTGAATAGTATTGTCATAGTGATTTTCTTTTTATTTTTTAATTTTTATTTTACCCTGGAGCATAGTCAATTAACAATGTTGGGTTAGTTTCAGATGTACAGCAAATGATTCAGTTACACATACACACGTATCCATTCCTTTTCAAATTCTTTTCCCCTTTAGGTGATCACAAAATATTGAGCAGCGTTCCCTGTGCTCTGCTGCAAGTCTTTGTTGGATATTTGTTTGGAATATAGTGGTGTACGTTTGTCAATCCCAAACTCCTAGAGTGATTTCAAAGAAACTCGACTTCTTTGGGAAAATTTCACAAAGACATTCACATTGTAATTCCACAATCTGTGAATACATTTGGGAGCATGGAATTAAGGTTGCAGATGGAAGTTTGCATCTAAGTTTGATTAAGTTTAAGTTTTAAGGTTAATCTTAATTAAGATTAAGTTTACTAGTCAATTGATCTCAAAATAAGGATATGACAAAACTACAGTGAGGTCCCACTTTACATCAGTCAGAATGGCCATCATTAAAAAGTCTATAGATAGTAAATGCTGGAGAGGGTGTGAAGAAAAGGGAACCCTCTTACACTGTTGGTGGGAAGGTACATTCATGTAACCACTATGGAAGATAGTATGGATGTCCCTCAAAAAGCTAAAAATAGAGTTGCCATATGTTCCAGCAGTCCCACTCCTGGGTATATATACAGGCAAAACTATAATTTAAAAAGGTACATGCATCCCAATGTTTGTAGCAGCAGTATTTACAATAGCCAATACATGGAAACAGCCTAAATGTCCATTGAGAGATGACTAGATAAGGAAGATGTGGAATATATATATAAAGGAATATTACTCAGCTATTAAGATGAAATAATGCCATTTACAGCACATGGCCAGACCTAGAGATTGTCATACTAAACAAAGTAAAGCAGAAAAAGAAAGACAAACACCATATGATATCACATATGTTGAATCTAAAATATACAAATTAACATATCTACAAAAAAAAACCAGACTCATAGAGAACAGATTTGTGGTTGCCAAGGTGGGAGAGAGGGAAAGATTGGGAGTTTTGGAATAGCAGATGCAAACTATCCTATATAGGATGAATAAACAACAAGGACCTAATGTATAGTGCAAGGAACTATAATCAATATCCTGTAATAAGTCATAATGGAAAATAATATGGAAAAGAACATGTACATGTACAGCTGAATCACTTTACAGCAGAAATTAACACAACTTTGTAAATCAACTATGCTTCAATCAAATTTTAAAAGTAGGGTTATTATTATTAATTATGAGCTTCTCTTGTGGCTCAGCTGGTAAAGAATCTGCCTGCAATGTGGGAGACCTGGGTTCGATCCCTGGGTTGGGAAAATCCCCTGGAGAAGGAAAAGGCTACCCACTCCAGTATTCTGGCCTGGAGAATGCCACGGACTGTATAGTCCATGGGATCACAAAGAGTCAGACACAACTGAGTGACTTCCACTTGTTCTTAATTATCCAGGTGGGCCCAAGATAATCACAAAAGTACTTAAAAGTGGAAGAGGGAGACTAAGAAAAGTTAAAGAAACAAATGTGGCGAGGGAGGTAAGGTCTGAGAGATGTTACGTTGTTGACTTTGAAGATGGAAGAAGAGGGCTGAGAGCCAAGGAACGTAAGCTTTGTAAGGTGGAAAATGCAAGGAAACAGATTCTCTCCTGGAATTTCCAGAAAAGCGTTCAGCCCTGTCAACACCTTGATTTTAGTCCAATGACACTCATGTCCGACTTCTAAATTCCAGAACTCCAAAATTCTAGATTTGAGTTGTTTTTAGCCACTGAGCTTGTGACAAAGGAACATAGTTTAACTCTATGTAAAAATGAAAAGTGATTGGTTTCATTTTCTACGGCTCTAACTAGAGTTAAACCATGTTTCTTTGCCACTGAGTTTTCTGTTTTACATTATTTTCATTTCACCATCCATTTGATTGATCCAATTGCCATTATGAGGAAGTAAAAATTCTTATTTTGTTAGAGCCTGAGACCTTGCTTGTCAAGATGTGTTTCAATAGGTGAATGGATAAATTAATTATGCTTTATGCAAGCGGTGGAATATTATTCAGTGTTAAAAAATAAATGAACTATCAAGCTATGGGCACTCATGGAGGAAACTTACGTGCATATTACTAAGTGAAAAAGAACTCTCAGAGAGGCTATCTACTATATGATTCCAACTATATGATGTTATGGAAAAGGCAAAACTATAGAAATGATAAAAAAAAAAAGTAAGTGGTTTTTGTAACTCCCACTTGCTATTTAAGACTGACCAGAATCAAGTCCCTATAGAAGCCTTTCTTGCATCCAGCAGGATAGATAGCAATAGATGCCCTCATAGGACTTCTGCACATTAGGTGTTCACCACTATTTATAAGATTAAGCGTATTATTTAGTAACCACTGGATTGCTTTTCTTCATTCCTCTAGGGCAAGGAATGGTCTCTTCTCTGTGGTCCCAAAGGGTATCTGGCACACATTGGGCTCTTCATAAATATTAAACAAATAAATGAAATACATTAGCCTATACAATTTATTGTTAGAGTGATTTCTCTTTTTAAATTGCAAAGGATCTATATTTTATTTGTAACTATAGCTGAGGATTGCTCATTAAGACTTTTTAAGAGCAATCTTAAAAATTATACATGTATATATATGCATGTTTGTTCTTTTTCATTATAAATATTACAAGATTGAATATAGTTCCCTGTGCTGTTATAGTAGGTTCCTTGTTGTTTACATATTTGATATATAG
The DNA here is from genome assembly GCF_000754665.1 of Bison bison bison. NCBI lineage: Eukaryota > Metazoa > Chordata > Mammalia > Artiodactyla > Bovidae > Bison > Bison bison. The sequence goes on along the minus strand of NW_011494740.1, from coordinate 2,937,211 downwards.
TAGTGTGTATATGTTAACACCAAACTCCTAATTTATCTTTTCCTCTGCCACTGCTATTCCCCTTGGTAACCATGTTTGTTTTCTATGTCTATGAGTCAGTTTTTGTTTTATAAATAAGCTCATTTGTATCATTTATAGGTTCCATATTTAAGTGATATCATATGATATCTGTCTCTGTATGACTTACTTCACTCAGTACGATAATCTCTAGGTTCCATCCATATTGCTGCAAATGGCATTCTTTCATTCTTTTTTATGGCTGAGTAATGTTATTTTTTTGGGCTCCAAAATCACTGCAGATGGTGATTGCAGCCATGAAATTAAAAGACGCTTACTCCTTGGAAGGAAAGTTATGACCAAACTAGATAGCATATTGAAAAGCAGAGATATTACTTTGCCAACAAAGGTCTGTCTAGTCAAGGCTATGGTTTTTCCAGTGGTCATGTATAGATGTGAGAGTTGGACTGTGAAGAAGGCTGAGTGCCGAAGAATTGATGCTTTTGAACTGTGATGTTGGAAAAGACTCTTGAGAGTCCCTTGGACTGCAAGGAGATCCAACTAGTCCATTCTAAAGGAGATCAGTCTTGGGTGTTCTTCGGAAGGAATGATGCTAAAGCTGAAACTCCAGTACTTTGGCCACCTCACGCAAAGAGTTGACTCATTGGAAAAGACTCTGATGCTGGGAGGGATTAGGGGCAGGAGGAGAAGGGGAGGACAGAGGATGAGCTGGATAGATGGCATCACCAACTCAATGGATGTGAGTTTGAGTGAACTCCGGGAGTCGGTGATGGACAGGGAGGCCTGGCATGCTGCAGTTCATGGGGTCACAAAAAGTCGGACACGACTGAGTGACTGAACTGAACTGAACTGAACTAAATATTCCATTGCATGTATATACCACATCTTCTTCATCTGTTCTTCTGTTGATGGATATTTAGATTGCTTCCATATCTTGACTATTGTAAATAGTGCTTCAGTGAACAGTGGGGTACATGTATCCTTTCAAATCATACTTTTGTCCACATATATGCCCAGGAGTGAGATTGCTGGATCATATGGTAGTTGTATTTTTAGTTTTTTAAGGACCCTGCACACTATTCTCCCTAGTGGCTGCCCCAATTTACATTCCCACCAACAGTGTAAGAGGTTCCTTTTTCTCCAGGAGCAGTCTTAAATAGAGGGAGAGAGGGGGGAAAGTCAGATTTCCCATAGTCAGATTTCCCATAAATCCCTGCTCCTATACATGTAACATAGGGTCCCCTGTTGTCAACATCCCCCACCAGAGTGGTACATCTGTTATAAATGATGAATGTACTCTGACACATCATAATCACCAAAGTCCATAGTGTACATTAGGGTTCACTCTTGGTGTTGTACATTTTATGGACTTAGTCATATGTATAATGACTTAACTATCCATCATTATGATATCAAACAGTGCTTTCACTACCCTAAAAATCCTCTATGTGCCACCTGTCCAACAGAACTGATTTTATTTTTACTGTCTCCATAGCTTTGCCTTTTCTAGAATGCCATATAGTTGAAGTTACACAGTAGGTGGCCTTTCAGATTGGTTTCTTTGACTTTGTAATACGCATTTAAGGTTTGTTCATGTCTTTTTGTAGCTTGATAGCTTATTTCATGTTTTTTTAGCACTAAATATTTCATCAGGTTTCCCAGGTGGCTCAGATGATAAAGAACCTGCCTGCAATGCAGGGGATGCCAGAGAAATGGGTTCTATTCCTGGGCTGGGAAGATCCTCTGGAGGAGGGCACGGCAACCCACTCCAGTATTCTTTCCTGGAGAATTCCATGGGCAGAGGAGACTGGTGGGCTACAGTCCATAGCATCATAAAGAGTCACACACGACTGAAGTGACTGAGCACAGCACAGCAGTAGGTCATCATTTGAATGTACCACAATTTTTTCTTTCACCTACTTGGTTGCTTCCATGTTTTGGCTGTTATGAATAAAGCTGTGATAAACATACATGAACAGGTTTTTGTGTGGTTGTAAGTTTTCAACTGCTTTGGGTAATTTCCAAGGAGCTTGATTGCTGGGTAATATGTTGTCGTTGTGCAGTCACTCAATCTTGTCCAACTCTTTGTGACCCCATGGACTGCAGTGTGCCAGGCTTCCTTGCCCTTCATCATCTCCTGGAGTTTGCTCAAACTCATGTTCATCAAGTTGGTGATGCCATCCAACCGTCTCATCATCTGTCATCCCCTTCTCCTCCTGCCTTCAATCTTTCCCAGCATCAGAGTCTTTTCTAATGAGTCAGCTCTGCCTCAGGTGGCCAAAGTATTGGAGCTTCAGCTTCAGTATCAGTCCTTCCAATGAATATTCAGGATTGATTTCCTTTAGGATTGACTGGTTTGATCTCCTCGCAGTCCAAGGGACTCTCACGAGTCTTCTCCAGCACCACAGTTCAAAACCATCAGTTCTTTGGAGCTCAACCTTCTTTATGGATGATATGGTAAGATTATAATTAGTTTTGTAAGAAATCACCAAACTATTTTCCAAAATATCTGTACCATTTTGAATTACCACCAGTAATGAATGAAAGTTCCTTTTGCTTCATATCTTATCAGCATTTCATGGTGTAAGTGTTTTGGATTTTGACCATTCTAATAGGTGTGTAGAGGTATCTTGTCGGTGTTTTAATTTGCATTTCCCTGACAGTATTGCATACAATTTGGCCATCTTTTCACATGCTTATTTGCTATCTGTATATCCTTTTTGGTCAGGTGTCTGTCTGTTAAGACCTTTGGGCTATTTTTAAAAATCAGATTATTTTCTTGAGCTTTAAGAGTTCTTTGTGTGTTTTGAGTAATATTCCTTTATCAGATATGTCTTCAGTAAATATTTTCTCCCAGTCTATGATTTGTCTTTTCATTCTCTTGGTAATGCCTTTCACAGAGCAGAAGAGTTTTAATTTTAATGAAGCTGAGCTTATTAATTCTTCCTTTTATGAATTATGCCTTTGATGTTGTATCTGAAAAGTCATCACTGTACCCAAGTAAACTAGATTTACTCTTACGTTATCTTCTAGGAGTTTTGTGTTTTGCAGTTTTGTCTTTGATACATTTTGAATTAATTTTTGTGATGGCTGTGTGTCAAGATTCATTTTTTCTTTTTTTGCCAGTAAGTATCCAGTTGTTCTGGCATCACTTGTTGCACAGACTTTTTTTTCTTCATTTTATTGCCTTTGCTTTTTTGTCAAAGATCAGTTGTCTATATTTGTGTGGGTCTATTTCTGGGTCATTGCGTTTTATTGATCTATTTATCTACCCTTTTGCCAATTCCAATTAATTGCTGTAGCTTCATATTAAGTCTTAGGTCAAGTAGCAGCATCAGTCCTTCCAAAGAAATCCCAGGGCTGATCCATAGATCAACTTAGGAAAGACTGACATCTTGGCAACATCAGTTCTTCCTATTATAAACATGGAATATCTCTCCATTTATTTAGTTCTTTGATTTTGTTCATCAC
>NW_011494740.1:2932941-2933622 GCF_000754665.1 Bison bison bison | reverse complement strand
CCTTTATCAGATATGTCTTCAGTAAATATTTTCTCCCAGTCTATGATTTGTCTTTTCATTCTCTTGGTAATGCCTTTCACAGAGCAGAAGAGTTTTAATTTTAATGAAGCTGAGCTTATTAATTCTTCCTTTTATGAATTATGCCTTTGATGTTGTATCTGAAAAGTCATCACTGTACCCAAGTCAACTAGATTTACTCTTACGTTATCTTCTAGGAGTTTTGTGTTTTGCAGTTCTTTGCATCAGGTGGCCAAAGTATTGGAGTTTTGGCTTCATTAGTCCTTCCAATGAACACCCAGGACTGATCTCCTTTAGGATGGACTGGTTGGATCTCCTTGCAGTCCAAGTGACTTTTAAGAGTCTTCTCCAACACCACAGTTTAAAAGCATCAATTCTTTGGTGCTCAGCTTTCTTTATAGTCCAACTCTCACATCCATACATGACCACTGGAAAAATCATAGCCTTGACTAGATGGACCTTTGTTGACAAAGTAATGTCTCAGCTTTTTTAATGTGCTGTATAGGTTGGTCATAACTTTCCTTCCAAGGAGTAAGCATCTTTTAATTTCATGGCTGCAATCACCATCTGCAGTGATTTTGGAGCCCCCAAAAATAAAGTCAGCCACTGTTTCCACTGTTTCCCCATCTATTTCCCATGAAGTGATGGGACTGGATGACATCT
>NW_011494740.1:2932367-2932841 GCF_000754665.1 Bison bison bison | reverse complement strand
TTTTATTGGAGTATAGTTGCTTTAATATGTTGTATTAGTTTCTACTGTACAGTAAAGTGAAGCAGACATATGTATATATATATTCCCTCTTCTTTGGATTTCATTCCCATCTAGGTCACTAAAAGAGCATTGAGCTATACAATAGGATCTCAGTTCAGTTCAGTTGTTCAAATGTGTCCAACTCTTTGCGACCCCATTAACCCCAGCACACCAGGCCTCCCTATCCATCTCAAACTCCCAAACTCATGTCCATTGAGCCGGTGATGCCATCCAACCATCTCATCCTCTGTAATCCCCTTCTCCTCCTGCTCTCAATCTTTCCCAGCATCAGGATCATTTCAAATGAGTCAGTTCTTTACATCAGGTGGCCAAAGTATTGGAGTTTTGGCTTCATTAGTCCTTCCAATGAACACCCAGGACTGATCTCCTTTAGGATGGACTGGTTGGATCTCCTTGCAGTCCAAGTGACTCTTA
>NW_011494740.1:2925889-2932267 GCF_000754665.1 Bison bison bison | reverse complement strand
AGGGGATGTTGGCAATGTGATCTGGTTCTTCTGCCTTTTCTAAAACCAGCTTGAACATCTGGAAATTCACGGTTCATGTACTGCTGAAACCTGGCTTGGAGAATTGGTTATCTATTTTGTACATTGCATTAATAGTGTATATGTGTAAATCCAAATCTCCCAATTCATTCCCCCCCTTCCCCGCCTTGATGTTCATGTGTTTGTTCTCTATGTCTGTGTCTGTATTTCTGCCTTTAAAGTAAGATCATCTATACCATTTTTCTAGATTCCACATGTATGCATTAATATACTGTATTTGTTTTTCTCTTTCTGACTTACTTCACTCTGTAGACAATCTCTAGGCTGATCCTCATCTCTGTGAATGACCCAATTCCATTCCTTTTTATGGGTGAGTAATATTTTATTGTATATATGTACCACATCTTTATCTTATTGTATTGATTAGAACTTCTAATATTATACTGAAAAGGAATAGTAGAAAGGACATCTTTGTTTGTACCTGATTTTAATGGGAAAGCTTTGAATTTCTCAGCCTTAAGAATGATGTGATCAATGGGGAGTTTTGTAGATATTCTTTATCAAATTGAAGAACTTCCTATTTGTAATATATTGTGAATTTTATACCATGAAGGATGTTGGCTTTTTGTTAAATGCTTTTTCTGCCTCTATTGATATGATCATGTGATTTTTAAAAATCTATTGATGTGATGGATTACATTAATTGACTTTTGAATGTTGAACCAGCCTCGTATCCCTAGGATAAATCCCACTTGGTTATAGTGTATTACTAGAATTATTTTTTATACATTGTTGGATTTGATTTTGCAAGTCTGTGTTGAGGATTTTGCATCTACATAATTAGAAAGATTGGCCTGTAGCTTTTTTTTTAATGTATTTGTCTGGTTTTAGTATTAGGGTAATGTTGACATCATAGAATGAGTTATAGAATGAGTAGGAAGTATTCCATCTGCAAGATTATAGAGAATTAGTTTAATTTCTTTTAAAAAATATTTGTTAAAATTTACTGGTGAAGTCATCTGGGTCTCAAGCTTTCTGTTTTGAAAGGCCATTTATGACTGATTCAATTTCTTTAATAGGTATGGGCTTATTCGTATTAATTTATTTCTTCTTATGTGAATTTTGGCAAATTCTGTATCTCAAGGAAATGGTCCATTTTACTTAGGTTATCAAATGTATAGACATAATGTTCTTTTTGAAGCATTCCTTGACTATCCTTTTAATGTCCATAGGGTTGAGTTATGTTCTTTACCTAAGAAAGACAAATCTGGATGCAAGGGAAAAACTCTAGATGGTTGGAGTCTGGTTTATGGCCTTTCAGATCCTAGCCTGGTAACCAGATTTGCCTGAGAGGGTTGGTTGATACAGCACACCCTTTGCTGGCAAATGAGTTGAGTCATTTGGAATGAGAAATCCCAGTTTTCTGTGAATAATTCAGTGCTCCATCAGCATCATCTCATGTGATTGGCATTCTGTAACCCAATTTAATATCTTCTCTGAGTAGTGGTGCTAGGAATAAGGCATTTCACAAATCAAAGGCCATGAATTTTCTGTTCAGGCAGTGACAGTTAATATTACATAGAGCAAGAAGTTGCTGCATTTCATCCCATGAACTCTCTATCAGCCTGTCTCTGTTGCTTTCTCCATGTCTTTTAATTTTGAGCCTTGTTCCTGGAATTAATGTCAGATGTTTGCAGTGAATCATATAATTTCAGGGAAGGCAATCTCTTTCACTTCAGCAAAGAGAAGCAGGGGAAAATATTATATTCTCAGCTTTTGTCTGGAATAGTAATTGAGAATAAATTCCCTGAAGGATTCTAGTCTCTTCTTGCAGTAGATCTGAGATCCTGCTTAGTAATGAGTGTGTGGTCTGCAGCCTCAAGGAAACTGATTTCACCATGTCAAATGGGATCATGAAAAGCTGAACCTTAGAAATTTTGTTCTGGTCCACAAGTGGCCTTGAATTGGAGATAACTTAGGGATATATAGGTGGTTCCCTGTTTCTACTCTCTGTTTTTTTTAAGTTCTGTGTTGAGGCTAGAGGAAGACTAAGAAACTGAAAGCAAGCAACAAGGAATGGATAGTTAGATGAACGGTTAGATTTAAAAGAGAAGGGGATGTGAACATAGGTTCTGTATAGATTCTCACATCCATAAGGATTATTGTAGGCCTGGATTACACTCAAGTCTTTAGGATGATTGTAGTTTCAGTTTCCTGTATACCTTTCTATCTTCCTCCTACTTCTCTCAAAAGCCCAAGTATTCCTGTTTTCCATTCTCCAATAAGTCCTAAATGTCCTCATGAATTCTAAGGTATAATGGTTCTTAATATACCAGCTCCCAGTGTTACTGTTCTGAGGGATATTTGCATCTTTTCTGTTTTTGAAATTATTTCCATTTGAAGTTATTATAAGATATTGACTATAGTTCCCTATGCTATACAGTAAACCTTTGTTACCTATTGCATATACATTTTTTAATTATAAATCTAGCATTCTATTTGTACTAAGTAAAAAAAATGGAATCAAAATGTCATAATTTTTTTGTTAGGCAAAAACTCATAAGTTTTCTAAAATATGTATTATACACATATATATGTATATAAAAGCTTTCCTACTATACTTCATAAAGGCTTGAGAGAGAACATCAAAAAAAAAAAGAGATGGAAAAATTGGAGAATATAAACTAAATGAAATGGGAGCACTGAATATGAAATAGAAAGTGAAACAAAGTGGATGAAAGTAAAAGATCATAGTATAGTCCAGTTGTTTTGAAACATGACTGCTCATTAGAAACATATCTGGAGCTCTGGAGAAACAAAGCAATACCTGAGCATTTGTATTTTTCAAAAAATTTCAAGATAATTATGATATGCATCTGGATTTAAAAAAGTGATTAGAGGTTTTTCTATTGGATCCTAGTTTTGGTGATATAGAGTTCTATTATTTTTCTTCTGATCAATCATGATACAATGGTATTAAGCGAGTAATAGTTACATAATCACAATAGTAAAAGATGTTTATTAGTTTTCACAATCAATAGCCAGACAAAAAATAAAAGACAATTACAATTGCAAGCCATAATGGTACATGAGTAATTAACAATATACAATAATTACATGCAGTTGGGGGGGAGGTCAAGCAGAATGATGTAGTAAGTGGAAGTGCATACATGCACATGTCTTCATCCACCCAGTCTGTCTTTTGGTTGGTGCATTTAATCCATTTACATTTAAGGTAATTATTAATATGTACGATCCTATTACTGTTTTCTTAATTGTTTTGGGTTTATTTTCTGTAGGTCTTTTCCTTCTTTTGTGTTTCCTGCCTAAAGAAGTTCCTTTAGCATTTGTTGTAAAGCTGGTTTGGTAATGCTGTATTCTCCTAACTTTGCTTGTCTGGAAAGCTTTTGATTTCTCCATCAAATCTGAAGGAGAGTCTTGCTGGGTAGAGTATTCTTGGTTATAGGTTCTCTTTCATCGCTTTAAATATATCTTGCTATTCCCTTCTGGTTTGTAGAGTTTCTGTTGAGAAATCAGCTGATAGTCTGATGGGAGTTCCCTTGTATGTTATTTGTCATTTTTCCCTTGTTTCTTTTAATATTTTATCTCTGTCTTTAATTTTTTCGGAGTGTCTTGGTGTGTTTCTCCTTGGGTTTATCCTGCCTGGGACTTTCTGTGCTTCTTGGACTTGGTTGACTATTTCGTTTCTTGTGTTTGGGAAGTTTTCAGCTATTACCTCTTCAAATATTTCTCAGGTCCTTCCTCTCTTTTCCTTCTGGGATCCCTATAATGCAAATATTAGTGCATTTAATGTTGTCCAGTCTCTTAGGCTGTCTTCGTTTCTTTTCATTCTTTTTTATATATTCTGTTCTGTGGCAGTGATTTTCACCATTCCTGTCCTCCAGGTCATTTATCCATTCTTCTCCTTCAGTCATTCTGCTCTTGAGTCCATCTAGTATATTATTAATGTCTGTCTGTTTGTTCTTTAGTTCTTCTAGATCTTTGATAAACATTTCTTGCATCATCTCAATTTTTGCCTCCATTCTTTTTCTGAGACCCTGGATCATCTTCACTATCATTATTTTGAATTCTTTTTCTGGAAGTTTGCCTATCTCCACTTCATTTAGTTGTTTTTCTGGGGTTTTATCGTGTCCCTTCATTTGGGACACAACTTTCTGCTTTCTCATCATGATTAACTTTCTGTAATACAGCTTTTGTGTTAGCTACTGTAAGACTGTGCTCCTTCTTGCTTCTTCTGTCTGCCTTCTGATGGATGAGGCTAAGAGGTTTGTGTAAGCTATTCGATGGGACGGACTAGCATGGAGAAAACTGGGTCTTGCTCAGGTGGGCAGGTCCTTGCTCAGTAAAAGCTTTAATCCAATTACCTGCTGATGAGTGGGGTTGCACTCCCTCCCTGGTAGTTATTTGGCCTGAGGCAACTCAGCCCTGGGGTCTATGGGGTCTATGGTTGGGTTAGTGGTGAACTCCAAGGGATTTATGCCAAGGGGGACCTTCTAGTGCTCCTGTGCCTGTGGTGGGCCGCTGCTGACACACACGTCCACAGGAGGCCATCCAACACAAGCAGGTAGTTTTGGTTCAGTCTCCTGTGGGATCTCTGCTCCTCTCCTCTTGGTGTGCACAAAATTTTGTTTGTGCTCTCCAAGACCGGAGTCTCTGTTTCCCCCAGTCCTCTGGAAGGCCATCATCAAATCCCACTCACCCTCAAGGCCAGATTCCCTGGGGATTCTCAGTCCCTTTGTTGGATCCCCAGGCTGGGAAGCCTGATGTGGGGTTCAGAATGTTCACAACAGTGGGAGAACTTCTTTGGTATTATTGTTCTTCAGTTTGTGGGTCACCCATCCAGTGGGTATGGGATTTAATTTTATTGTGATTTTACCCCTCCTACTGTCTCACTGCAGCTTCTTCTTTGTCTTTGGATGTGGGATATCTTTTTTTGGTGGGTTCCAGTATCCTCCTGTGAATCCCATGGAGGGAGGAGCCTGGTAGGCTACAGTCCATGGAGTCGCAAAGAGTCAGACACGACTGAGTTGGACATGACTGAGCGACTTCACTTTTCATGACTGAGTATTCTCCTGTCAATGGTTGTTCAACAGCTAGTTGCAATTTTGGTATTCTCACAGGAGGAGATGAGCACATGTCCTTCTACTCCGCCATCTTGAACTTGAACTGGATATTTGCATTTTTATCAACCAGAATAATTTTCTAAAATATAATTTTGGATATACAAAAATGATTCAGAGAAGAAATTTTGTGTTTTAAAGCCCTCTGGAGATTGTGATACACACTAAAGTTTGTAAACCACTGAGCTACACTATTGACTTGGGCAAGTCTCTTAAATTTTTTGACTTATGCCTTTTCCATCTCAAACCTTAATTTTGTTGTTAATGAGGATCAGACTATGAAAATAGCTGTTAATGAGGATCAGACTATGAAAATACATGGTTTAGGAAACAGCTAAAAAGTTGACTATTCTCAGGGGAAGGCTAGAGGAAAAATCTAGATCATCTGGATTTTTTTTTTTTTTTCCTGATTGGGTTTTGTAAGTGGTGATAAGAGGAACACCAGCTGTTCTACAAAACACTAAGTGGGAAAAAAAATTTTTTTAAAGTGTTGACCATTCATAACAATGACTGCTATTTAACAAAACCACCATCACTGTCAGTAACATCATTATCATCTTTACCTGATCATCATTATCACCAATCTAGTTAGATAATTAGACAGCTGCTAGATTACCTTTCATGGTTCTACTCTGGACAACATTTTCTTGTTTGTTTCTGACTTGAATTACAACAGAAACCCTACTTATATATCATTCACTCAATGATAACAGAATATTTTAAAAATAATCTTCAATAAATATAAAATGATTTAAGTCATTTAAAATACTTTTTTTTTCTTTTTTTAATTTAATTTAATTTAATTTATTTATTTTTTTGCCAAATATCAAAATGAATCCACCACAGGTATACATGTGTTCCCCATCCTGAACCCTCTTCCCTCCTCCCTCCCCATACCATCCCTCTGGGTCGTCCCAGTGCACCAGCCCCAAGCATCCAGCATCGTGCATTGAACCTGGACTGGCATCTCGTTTCATACATGACATTTCACATGTTTCAATGCCATTCTCCCAAATCTTCCCACCCTCTCCCTCTCCCACAGAGTCCATAAGTCTGTTCTATACATCAGTGTCTCTTTTGCTGTCTCGTATACAGGGTTATCGTTACCATCTTTCTAAATTCCATATACATGCGTTAGTATACTGTATTGGTGTTTTTCCTTCTGGCTTACTTCACTCTGTATAATAGGCTCCAGTTTCATCCACCTCATTAGAACTGA
>NW_011494740.1:2923453-2924930 GCF_000754665.1 Bison bison bison | reverse complement strand
ACCATCTTCTAAATAAACCATGAGCAAAGGAGAAACCAAAAGGGGAATTAGAAATATTTCTAACTGAATGAAAGTGAAAATGCAACTTCTAAATTTTGGTTGAACAGGGGTAGGAAAAAAAAGATACAAATCAATAAAAGGAATGAGAGAGGCAAAATTATTGCAGATTCCACAGATATTAAAAGGATAATAAGAGAACATTATAAACAACTTTACATCAGCACATTTGGCCACTTAAATAAAAGATCAAATTCCTCAAAAGACCGAGCTGACAAATTCACTCAAGAAGAAATAGATAATTTGTGTGTCTACTAAATATTGAATTTTTCATGAAACAGACAAAACAAAAACCCCGGACTGAAAACCAGAACCTTCCCATAGAGAAAATTTTAGGCCTAGATGGCCTCACAGGCAAATTAATACTTGATTTTAGACTTCTTGTAAAGGTGTAATATTCAATAAAATATGTTATTGGCATTAAAAAGGATGAATAGAGCAATGGAACAGAATACGGATTCCAAAATAAACCTATATAAATTGAAAAAGTTGATTTTTGATGAAAGTGTAAGAACAATTCTGTAGAAAAAGAATAATCTTTTTAACAAATGACACCATAGCAAATGATGCTAAAAATGTTGTGCCTGCAATGAATCCTGATTATTTTAAGCTACCTGTGGACATGGTTTTCCTTGCCAATATTTAATTAAGAATAGGCATGTGACTAGCTTTTGATCAAAGAGACATCTGGGAAAATCCACTGGGGGACTTCTAGGGAAAAATGTCCCCAGTCTTGACACTCAAGGTTTCTCTTCTTCCTCCAGACAAGCACTCTCTAATACGATAGCCACTAAGCATAGGTGGCTATTTAAAATTAAATTAATTAAAATTCAGTTCAGTTCAGTCGCTCAGTTGTGTCGACTCTTTGCGACCCCATGAACTGCAGCATGCCAGGCCTCCCTGTCCATCACCAACTCCCAGAGTCCAGCCAAACACATGTCCATCGAGTTGGTGATGCCATTCAACCATCTCATCCTCTGTCATCCCCTTCTCCTCCCGCCCTCAATCTTTCTCAGTCCAGGTCTTTTCAAATGAGTCCGCTCTTCATATCAGGTGGCCAAAGTATTGAAGTTTCAGCTTCAACCTCAGTCCTTCCAATGAACACCTAGGACTGATCTCCTTTAGGATGGACTGGTTGGATCTCATTGCAGTCCAAGAAACTCATAAGACTCTTCTCCAACACCACAGTTCAAAACCATCAATTCTTCAGAGCTCAGCTTTCTTTATAATCCAACTCTCACATCCATATATGACCACTGGAAAAAAACATAGCCTTGACTAGATGGACCTTTGTTGATAAAGTAATGTCTCTGCTTTTTAATACATTGTCTAGGTTGCTCATAACTTTCCTTCCAAGGAGTAAGTGTCTTTTAATTTCATGGCTGCAGTCACCATCTGCAGTGATTTTGGAGCCCAGAAA
>NW_011494740.1:2922969-2923353 GCF_000754665.1 Bison bison bison | reverse complement strand
CAACTTTTTCACTCTCCTCTTTCACTTTCATCAACAGGCTCTTTAGTTCTTCTTCACTTTCTGCCATAAGGGTGGTGTCATCTGCATATCTGAGGGTATTGATATTTCTCCTGGTAATCTTGATTCCAGCTTGTGCTTCTTCCAGTCCAGCGTTTCTCATGATGTACTCTGCATATAAGTTAAATAAGCAGGGTGACAATGTACAGCCTTGGTGTACTCTGTTTCCTATTTGGAACCAGTCTGTTGTTCCATGTCCAGTTCTAACTGTTGCTTCCTGACCTGCATACAGGTTTCTCAAGAGGCAGGTCAGGTGGTCTGGTATTCCCATCTCTTTCAGAATTTTCCACAGTTTGTTGTGATCCACACAGTCAAAGGCTTTGGCAT
>NW_011494740.1:2870841-2922782 GCF_000754665.1 Bison bison bison | reverse complement strand
CATTACTTTACTAGCGTGTGAGATGAGTGCAATTGTATGGTAGTATGAGCATTCTTTGGCATTGCCTTTCTTTGGGATTGGAATGAAAACTGACCTTTTCCAGTCCTGTGGCCACTGCTGACTTTTCCAAATTTGCTGGCATATTTAGTGTAGCACTTTCACAGCATCATCTTTCAGGATTTGAAATAGCTCCACTGGAATTCCATCACCTCCACTAGCTTTGTTCATAGTGATGCTTCCTAAGGCCCACTTGACTTCACATTCCAGGATGTCTGGCTTTAGGTGAGTGTGAGTAATCACACCATCATGATTATCTGAGTCGTGAAGATCTGTTTTGTACAGTACTTCTGTGTATTCTTGCCACCTCTTCTTAATATCTTCTGCTTCTGTTAGGTCCATACCATTTCTGTCCTTTATTGAGGTTATCTTTGCATGAAATGTTCCCTTGGTATCTCTAATTTTCTTGAAGAGATCTCTAGACTTTCCCATTCTATTGTTTTCCTCTATTTCTTTGCATTGATTGCTGAGGAAGGCTTTCTTATCTCTCCTTGCTATTCTTTGGAACTCTGAATTCAAATGGGTATATCTTTCCTTTTCTCCTTTCCTTTTTGCTTCTCTTCTTTTCACAGCTATTTGTAAGAGCTCCTCAGACAGCCATTTTGCTTTTTTGCATTTCTTTTTCTTGGATATGGTCTTGATCCCTGTTTCTTGTACAATGCCATGAACCTACATCCATAGTTCATCAGGCACTCTGTCTATTAGATCTAGTCCCTTAAATCTATTTCTCACTTCCACTGTATTGTCATAAGGGATTTGATTTAGGTCATACCTGAATGGTCTAGTGGTTTTCCCTACTTTCTTCAATGTAAGTCTGAATTTGGCAATAAGGAGTTCATGATCTGAGCCACAGTGAGCTCCTGGTCTTGTTTTTGCTGACTGTATAGAGCTTCTCCATCTTTGGCTGCAAAGAATATAATCAATCTGATTTTGGTGTTGACCATCTGGTGATGTCCATGTGTAGAGTCTTTTCTTGTATTGTTGGAAGAGGGTGTTTGCCATGACCAGTGCCTTCTCTTAGCAAATATCTATTAGCCTTTGCCCTGCTTCATTCTCTACTCCAAGGCCAAATTTGCCTGTTCCTCCAGGTGTTTCTTGACTTCCTACTTTTGCATTCCATCCCCTATAATGAAAAGGACATCTCTTTTGGGTGTTAGTTCTGGTAGGTCTTGTAGGTCTTCACAGAACCGTTCAATTTCAGCGTCTTCAGCGTTACTGGTCGGGGCATAGAATTAAAATTAAGTGAAATTTAAAATTCAGTTCCTCAGAGCTAGAACAAATAATTTCACAATTTGTATGGAAATACAAAAAACCTCGAATAGCCAAAGCTATCTTGAGAAAGAAGAATGGAACTGGAGGAATCAACCTGCCTGACTTCAGGCTCTACTACAAAGCCACAGTCATCAAGACAGTATGGTACTGGCACAAAGACAGAAATATAGATCAATGGAACAAAATAGAAAGCCCAGAGATTAATCCACACACATATGGACACCTTATCTTTGACAAAGGAGGCAAGAATATACAATGGATTAAAGACAATCTCTTTAACAAGTGGTGCTGGGAAAACTGGTCAACCACTTGTAAAAGAATGGAACTAGAGCACTTTCTAACACCATACACAAAAATAAACTCAAAATGGATTAAACATCTCAACATAATACCAGAAACTATAAAACTCCTAGAGGAGAACATAGGCAAAACACTCTCCGACATACATCACAGCAGGATCCTCTATGACCTACCTCCCAGAATATTGGAAATAAAAGCAAAAATAAACAAATGGGACCTAATTTAACTTAAAAGCTTCTGCACAACAAAGGAAACTATTAGCAAGGTGAAAAGACAGCCTTCAGAATGGGAGAAAATAATAACAAATGAAGCAACTGACAAACAACTAATCTCAAAACTATACAAGCAACTCCTGAAGCTCAATTCCAGAAAAATAAATGACCCAATCAAAAAATGGGCCAAAGAACTAAATAGACATTTCTCCAAAGAAGACATACAGGTGGCTAACAAACACATGAAAAGATGCTCCACATCACTCATTATCAGAGAAATGCAAATCAAAACCACTATGAGGTACCATTTCATGCCAGTCAGAATGGCTGTGATCCAAAAGTCTACAAGTAATAAATACTGGAGAAGATGTGGAGAAAAGGGAACCCTCTTACACTGTTGGTGGGAATGCAAACTAGTACAGCCACTATGGAGAACAGTGTGGAGATTCCTTAAAAAACTGGAAATAGAACTGCCTTATGATCCAGTAATCCCACTCCTGGGCATACACACTGAGGAAACCAGAAGTGAAAGAGACACATGTAGCCCATTGTTCATCACAGCACTGTTTATAATAGCCAGGACATGGAAGCAACCTAGATGTCCATCAGCAGATGAATGGATAAGAAAGCTGTGGTACATATACACAATGGAGTATTACTCAGCCATTGAATAGAATACATTTGAATCAGTTCTAATGAGGTGGATGAAACTGGAGCCTATTATACAGAGTGAAGTAAGCCAGAAAGAAAACCACCAATACAGTATAGTAACGCATGTATATGGAATTTAGAAAGATGGTAATGATAACCCTGTATACGAGACAGCAAAAGAGACACTGATGTATAGAACAGTCTTTTGGTCTCTGTGGGAGAGGGAGAGGGTAGGATGATTTGGGAGAATGGCATTGAAATATGTATAATATCATATATGAAATGAGTCGCCAGTCCAGATTCGATGCACGATACTGGCTGCTTGGGGCTGGTGCACTGGGACGACCCAGAGGGATGGTATGGGGAGGGAGGAGGGAGGAGGGTTCAGGATGGGGAACACATGTACGCCTATGGCAGATTCATTTCGATATATGGCAGAACCAATACAATATTGTAAAGTTTAAAAATTAAAAAAAAAATTCAGTTCCTTAGTCACACTAGTTACATGTCATGCACTCAGTGTTCACTGGGGCTAGTGGTTGCCATGTGGGACAGTGTAGACAGAGTATTTCCATCATTGCAGAAAGTTCTATTGAATAATGCTGTGCCTGGGTATTTTCAGTTTGGATTTGATGCTGAAACAGTGGTAGCCATCTGAAAAACACTGAATGGGGCTAGGGATTACAAGTGAAAATGGAGATAACCTGAGGTTTTGAAAGGTTCAGTTCAGTTCAGTTCAGTTGCTCAGTCGTGTCTGACTCTTTGCAACCCAATGAACTGAAGCATGCTGGGTTTCCCTGTCTATTACCAAATTCCCGGATCTTGCCCAAACTCCATAGCTTTTCTTCCAAGGAGCAAGCATCTTTTAATTTCATGGCTGCAGTCACCATCTGCAGTGATTTTGGAGCCCAAGAAAATAAAGTCAGGCTGTTTCTATTGTTTCCCCATCTACTTGCCATGAAGAATTGAGACCGGATGCCATGATCTTACTGTTTTGAATGCTGAGTTTTTAAGCCAACTTTTTCACTCTCCTCTTTCACCTTCATCAAGAGGCTTTAGGTCCTCTTCACTTTCTGCCATAAGGGTAGTGCCATCTGCATATCTGAGTTTATTGATATTTCTCCCGGCAATCTTGATTCCAGCCTGTGCTTCACTCAGCCCAGCATTTTGCATGATGTACTCTGCATATAAGTTAAATAAGCAGGGTGACAATAAATGACCGTGATGTACTCCTTTCCCAATTTGGAACTAGTCCGTTGTTCCAGGTCTGGTTCTAACTGTTTCTTTTTGACCTGCATACAGGCTTCTCAGGACCCAAGTTAAGGTGGTCTGGTATTACCATCTATTTAAGAATTTTCCACAGTTTCTTGCGATTCACACAGTCAAAAGCTTTAGTGTAGTTAATGAAGCAGAAGTAGATGTTTTTATGGAATCCTCTTGCTTTTTCCATGATCCAATGGATGTAGGCAATTTGATATCTGGTTCCTCTACCTTTTCTAAATCCAGCTTGAACATCTGGAAGTTCTCTGTTTATGTACCGTTGCAGCCTAGCTTGAATTTTGAGCATTACTTTGCTAGGTTGTGAAATGAGTGCAATTGTGCAGTATTCTGAACATTCTTTGGCATTGCCTTTCTTTGGGATTGGAATGAAAATTGATCTTTTCCAGTCCTGTCGCCACTGCTGAGCTTTCCAAATTTGCTGGCATATTTCATATTCAGTGCAGCATCACCTTTTAGGATTTAAAATAGCTCAGCTGGAATTCCATCACCTCCACGAGCTTTGTTCATACTAATGCTTCCTACGGCCCACTTGGTTTCACATTCCAGGATGTCTGGCTCTAGGTGAGTGAGCACACCATTGTGGTGATCTGGGTCATGAAGATCTTTTTTGTATACTTCTTCTGTGTATTCTTGCCATCTCTTCTTAACATCTTCTGCTTCTGTCAGATCCGTATCATTTCTGTCCTTTATTGTGCCCATCTTTGCATGAAATGTTCCTTTCATATCTCTAATTTTCTTGAAGTGGTCTCTAGTCTTTCCCATTCTATTGTTTCCCTCTCTTTCTTTGCCTTGGTCACCGAGGAAGGCTTTATTATCTCTCTTTGCTATTCTTTGGAACTCTGCATTTAGATGGATAAATCTTTCCTTTAGGTAAATGCCAATTAAAATACAAATGAAATTCTATTATATATATGTTAGGATAAAGTTAAAAATTCTGGTATGCAAATGTTAGCAAGGATATGGATAAACTGGAGCCCTTATACATTGTTGATGTGATTATAAAATTAAAGATCTACTTTGCAAAATAGCTTGATAATTCTGAAAAATTTAAGTGGACACCTGCCATCTGATCTAGCTATTCTACTCCTAGGTGTTTATCCCAGAGAAATGAAATCATGTATCCATACAAAAACATGTTCATAGCGGCAATTTCTGAAAAAAGCCAAAATTGGTAGTAGTTCAAATGTCCATCAACAGGTGATTGGGTAAGCAAATGTGGTATATGTATTCAATAGAATACTGCTGCTAAGTCACTTCAGTCATGTCCGACTCTGTGTGAACTCAGCAATAAAAAGGGGTGAATTATTGATGTATTTATAACATGGGTGAATCTCATTATGCTTATGCTAAGTGAAAGAAGCCATCACAATACATACTGTATGATTCCATGTTAAATTTTAGAAACTGCAATCTAAAGTATTATAATGGAAAGCAGATCAGTGGTTATGAGAGACTAGGTGAGAAGTGTGGAGATAAAGGAGTGTGGGGTTGAAAAGGACCACAAGAATTCTCCTAAAGGTCATGGATATATTCTTTATCTTGACTGTGATGAGGGCTCCCAGTTGAAAACATTTGTTGAAATTCATCAAATTGAGGTAGGCTGGGGCTGGGGGTCAGAACATTGTGGCTGCGGGCACTGAGGTGGCTGCTTTGTTGCCTGAGGTCTAGGCTTACTTTGTGGCAGACTTATACCAGGACCTGTCTATCCCAGAGCTAGAAGGAGGCTGCAGTGTAGAGTGGATAGAGTCAAGGTAATCTCTATGGGAGATGAACTGCTGTGTACTCCTAAGAAGGTTGACAGTGGACCCACCCAGACCACACCCCAGGCACACAAGACTCTCTGTGTAGTTAGAAGAGTCCTCTCCTGGTGTCTGTCTGCTCAATAATCTATACACGCAAATAGAAGTGGAAAAAGTGTAAGCAGTGTCAGATTTTTTTTTGGGGGGGGGTGCTCTAGAATCATTGCAGATGGTGATTGCAGCCATGAACTTAAAAGATGCTTGCTCCTTGGAAGGAAAGCTATGACCAACCTAGACAGCAAATTAAAAAGCAGAAACATCACTTTGCCAACAGAGGTCCATATAGTCAAATTTATGGTTTTTCCAGTAGTCGTGTATGGATCTAATAGTTGGACTGTAAAGAAGGCTGAGCGCCAAAGAATTAATGCTTTTGAACCATGGTGCTGGAGAAGACTCTTGAGAATCCCTTGGACAGCAAGGAGTTCAAACCAATCCTAAAGGAAATCAATCCTGAATATTCACTGGAAGGACTGATGCTGAAACTTCAATACTTTGGCCATCTGATGTGAAGAGGTCTTTTCATTGGAAAAAATCCTGATGTTGGGAAAGAATGAAGGCAAAAGGAGAAGAGGGCAGTAGAGAATGAGATAGTTAGCATCACTGACTCAACAGATATGAATTTGTGCAAACTCTGAGAGATGGTGAAGGACAGGAAAGCCTGGTGTGTTGCAGTCCGTGGGGTTGCAAAGAGTCAGACATGACTAAGTGACTGAACAACAACAAGCCACCCTATGGTTTTGTGGCACTGCCAGTGTGTGCTAACTGTGGCCTCTATGGCTCTACCCAGAGCCCATCCTAGGTGTCCCTGTCTATCTCACACAGCTAGACTGAATCTCTGCCCATATCTCATTCCAGGCTGTGCTGTGTAGTGAGCAGGGCAGGTCTGTTTGTCCCTTTGGATTGGAAAGTATGGCAAGGCCATAGATGCCAGGGCAAAATTCTCACTGCCCTGTCAGATTGTCAGCAAAACAGTGCACATGCGATCCTTGAGAGTAGAATCTAGGCTTCTCCAGCCCTGTTGTCTGACTTGGTGGGTTTTTCCAGTCAGCAAGTGGGCCTGTCTTTCCACGCAGGACCCAAGGACTGCGATGCCCAGATGGAGGCTTGACCTGCTTGCTCCCCAGGGTGAGGGTCCACCCTTGCAGACCTTCTCCTCCTTACAGAGCTTTCCCAGGGGTGCAGGTCCTAACCCAATGCCTTTTTCTCTGTCCTACCTGGTTACATGGAGATCTCTCTTGCAGCTTTGGTTGTACAAGAGTTTTTTTTTGCCAATTTCATGTTGGTTTTGCATGAGAATTGTTCCACACATCAGTGTATTTTTGCTGTGTTGTGGGGGAGGTAAACTCCATGTCCTCCTACTCCACCATCTTGATTCCCCTCCTCAGGTGTATTTTTCTAATTGGATTTAGAATGTGTCCTTCTCTTTAGAATACTCTTCTTTATTCCAGTGGTAGCTTTGGCCAAAAGGACCCACAGATGCCTATTCTAGAAGAGAGATGTGCCCTCAAATTGGCTTCAAAGGGTTTCTGTTTTTCATTTCCTTATTTCTGTTTATTCTCTCATTAGGACATTATTCCACAATGTAATTCTCAACCTCAATTTTGCACTATCTTCAAGCATTTAATTAACTCGGCTTGCAACCTGGTTGTCACACCCAAAAAAAGTTGGGAATTGTCCCGAGTGCAACAAAGTTGAGAATTGTCCTGAGAAATAGTATTTCCATTAAGCAATAAATTAAAAAGATCTAGACTCTGTTGTTTTGAACTGAGACTCTGTTGTTTAGCAGACCATGATCATGGCTGTCTCATCTCAGCCTTTATTTAATACACATAAGGCCTCCCTTTACCACATGCACTGAAGTGTAAAAGTCAGCCTCCTGGCAAAAGTTCCGATCTAGGGTATGTTCCCAGGACCACTGTGCTACTTGCCCTACCTCCTAACATTCCTCATGCTCTTGACCTCCCCAAGGATGCAGTAATCTATCTACTTTCCAGTGGGACATGCCTCTGGCACTTCCTCCTGTTCAGAGTCCCTTTTCTGGTTTACTGACTTATATTTCCCACTTAGCACTTGACTCCCTCAAGTGGGAGATATTTCCTTCACTTGCACAAGCCCAGCTCTGTACTCAGCACTTCCACAAAGAAAGCAGAATTTAGACAAAATAGGGAAGACAAACTTCACAACTCGGAGATGTACAGTTTAGGTCTTAACCATGTTTCCAGCTTAATAGAAAGAAAGAATTCTTTACAGTCTTTAATAAATACAAGTTGGTAATTTCTTCAGAGTTATGAAGCCAAAAGTCTAGAGTTAAAATTTAGACAGACTGAAGAATAATCTGCAAACATCATTTGGGCATTGAAAGGACAGTTCTTCCCTGTGCTATAAAAAACATTATAGAAAAGAACTTCATGCTTTGGTCAGATGTACCCCCACTGGAGCAGGATACTCCTCCAATTGGATCATGAGTCTCATTCAGTACAGTAATTACAGAAACATTATCTGGGCTGAAACCATGGAACACTGGATTTCCTGTTTCAAATATGATCAAATAAAAATTATTTGTATTAGCATTTCTTAGAAGTCTACAGCATATCTTTACATTTTATTAGTTGTAGATCTTCTGCTGCTGCTGCTGCTAAGTTGTCTCAGTCGTGTCCGACTCTGCGTGATCCCATAGACCGCAGCCCACCAGGCTCCGCCGTCCCTGGGATTCTCCAGGCAAGAACACTGGACCGGGTTGCCATTTCCTTCTCCAATGCACGAAAGTGAAAAGTGAAACTGAAGTCGCCCAGCCATGTCCAACTCCCATCGACCCCATGGACTGCAGCCCACCAGGCTCCTCCATCCATGGGATCCTCCAGGCAAGAGGACTGGAGTGGGGTGCCATTGCCTTCTCCAAGTTGTAGGTCTATACACCTTTAAAGATCTCCTAGCCTTGAGCATTATGTATGGAAGATTCAAAAGTGTGAATGGATGGGTAAAATGACCTCACAGATTTTATGTGCAAGATTTGAAAGATTGATTTAGTGGAAGTCTCATTTGAAGTAATGGAATTAATGTTGAACACTTAAAAAGCCAAACATAAAACGCCTGAAAACTACCACACTTTTAGAGTAGTGTTCTGGGCATCCTCCTGCCTTTTACCCACTTTCCCAAGAAGAAAATATAAATGAAGGACTGATGCTGTACAATCATTGTACCAGAATTCCATCAGGGCCCACTGTTGTGTAGAAAAGGAAAGCAGAGAACACATTCCCAGATTCCCACTTCACCTATTTTGGTACACCTTTTTTTTTTACATAACTCCTGTGTCTGGAGTTTGTTTATTACCTCACCTTGTGCCAGAAAAAAAAGAAAACAGCTTACAAAACCATGTAAATATTCTAACTAAAATAAGCAAGTAAAAAGGGTGTGGATAAAAAAAAAAATAAAGCCAGGGATGATGCCAAAATATGAGCACTGCAAAGACCTATATGTACTTGTATGTGTGAGGGACACATTTGGCTCTGGATAACAGTCTACACAAAAAGAGAACGATGTCACAGAATAATTGCAGCTGCTCAGGAAAAAACTGCATTTTCTTGACATAGAGAATGGAAGTTTTTCTGAAGAAGGTACTATATAATTTAATAAGCGGTGTCGGCAGCACTCTTACTATGCACAATAGTTTCATGGCTGATTCTTACTGGGAACCTGAATGAAGGTGATGGCACTATACTAAAGATTACCTAATAAAATATGGAGTGGATCAATGCTCAAGTGAAAACTTGGGAAGGGTTAGGATCAGAGAAGGCAATGGCATCCCACTCCAGTACTCTTGCCTGGAAAATCCCATGGGTGGAGGAGCCTGGTAGCCTGCAGTCCGTGGGGTCGCTGGGAGTCAGACACGACTGACCGACTTCACTTTCACTTTTCACTTTCGTGCATTGGAGAAGGAAATGGCAACCCGGTCCAGTGTTCTTGCCGGGAGAATCCCAGGGACGGTGGAACCTGGTGGGCTGCCATCTATGGGGTCGCACAGAGTCGGACACGACTGAAGTGACTTAGCAGCAGCAGCAGGATCTTACCGTAGGTGCAAGCTAACACACACAGTTCACAGAGGCTGGTAGGAGACACAAGGATGCTGGGTCAAAAACAAAGGACAACTTATTTCCCCCAAGCAATAATTGTAGACTGAATATCAGCATTCGTGCTCATTCTAGGAGCCCCAGCTCCCACAGGGCCATACAGTGAGATACACTCATAACCTACACACGCCATGTTGTATTACAAGAAAGGAACCCCAAGCTTCAGGAAACTGAGTCTTTGATGATAGACAAGGAGCATACAGTCCTTTTGCCCCAGAGGGCAACATTACCTTTATTCTATGGGTCAGTAAACAAACTTCTCCCTTCCAGAGCTCTTTGCTATACCAATGTCATTGGGAAGATGAGCCTATTGAGAAGGCTAGAGCACAGGGACACAGTGCCTCATAGGACATCCAGAAATGTGAGGGACTCTGGAGAATTACCTCCAACAACTGTATCCTGCATTCCAAGTTGTAGTCTAACTTTCTCAGGCTTGATGCCTCTAAACTAAAGGGAGAAATGGATGGATTTTGCTTCTTTGGATCCTTATGCATCTTAACATGTGGCATTCTTATCAGATTCTAGCCACTGAGTACAATGCTAAACAAAATAAGTATGATCTCCTGTCTTTGTAGAACAGAGAGAAAATACAAATATAGTTTATGTGGTTTTCCATAAGTTCTTCCTAAATGTTCTGTCAACAAGGATTTCTTGGTGATAAACTTTATTTGTTAGAGCATTTTTAGGTTCACAGAAAAGCTGAGCAGAAGGTACTCAGATTTCCCAGAATACCTACACCCGGCTTCTGCAGCTGCTGCTGCTGCTGCTAAGTCATTGCAGTCGTGTCCGACTCTGTGCGACCCCATAGACAGCAGCCCACCAGGCTCCCCCATCCCTGGGATTCTCCAGGCAAGAACACTGGAGTGGGTTGCCATTTCCCTCTCCAATGCACGAAAGTGAAAAGTGAAACTGAAGTCGCTCAGTTGTATCCGACTCTTAGTGACCCCATGGACTGCAGCCTACCAGGCTCCTCCATCCATGGGATTTTCCAGGCAAGAGTACTGGAGTGGGGTGCCATTGCCTTCAGAAACATACCACATACTCCTGGCCTACCCATTACCAACATCCCCTATCAGAATTTGCTACCATTTGTTATAACTGATGAACCTCCAATAACATATTGTTCTCATTCAGAGCTCATATTTTACAGTAGGGTTCATTCTTGGTGTTGTATACTCTTACAGGCTTTGAATAAATATGTAAAACAAAAATTTTCATAGGTATTGGTGATAATCAATTTGATAGTCTACATCTCACAAATAGTAAATCTTCACATTTTTTTATTTCCAGAAAAATACAGACACAAGGGCTCATGACACCGGGGAGACCTAATGAGTGTGTACAAATTATTCAACATTCATCATCTCCAATCTACCCATGGGCAGAAGGTGAGTTTTCCTTAAAAAGTGGTCTTACATGAATAGAGACACAGATGTAGAGAACAAACTTGTGGACACAGCAGGGGAAGGAGAGGGTGGGCCGAACTGAGAGAGTAGCGTGGAAACACAGGTTACCATATATAAAACACATAGCTAGAGGGAAGTTGTGGGGTTTCCCTAGTGGCTCAAATGGTAAAGAGTCTGCCTTCAATGCAGGAGACATGGGTTCAAGTCCCTGGGTTGGGAGGATCCCCTGGAGAAGGAAATAGCAACTAACTCCACTATTCTCCCCTGGGAAATCGCATGGACAGAGGAGCCTGATGGGCTACAATCCATGGGGTCGCAAAAGAGTCGGACATGACTTAGCGACTAAACAACACCAAAAGTAGAAAGTTGCTGTCTAACACAGGGAGCTCAACCTGGTGCTCAGTGACAACCTAGAGGGGTGGGAA
Organism: Bison bison bison; assembly: GCF_000754665.1. Taxonomy (NCBI): domain Eukaryota; kingdom Metazoa; phylum Chordata; class Mammalia; order Artiodactyla; family Bovidae; genus Bison; species Bison bison. The sequence goes on along the minus strand of NW_011494740.1, from coordinate 2,911,252 downwards.
AGGGTGCGGGTGGGAGGGAGCTTCAGGAGTGAGGGAACATGTATACTTGTGGCTAATTCACATTGTTGTATGGCAAAAACCAACACAACATTGTAAAGTAATTATTCTCCAATTTTAAAAAAAGTAGCCTTAAATCCTCCAGTGGTTACATGACCACAGCCCTCATATTTTTCTCCTTGAGCATGACACTTGCAATGCTTCTGGAGTATTTGTCTACCTCATGTTTGGGTTGGGACTCTGACATGATGGAAAACTTTGTTTGTTGAAAAGGTAAAATGGCTTCTCTGACACGGTTGGTTTCTTCAGGGCCTGCCTCCTCCCAGTCTTGAGGAGAGCTCTGTACTTTCTGTGTCTTCACTGAATGTTCCTTGTCCTACTTGGTATAGTCAGGCTACCAATTTTTTCTGACAAAATACTGATCGGAGACTGACCTTTGTTTAATTAGCCCCCAGTCAGTTCCAATCTGCAAATAACAATTGCTAATGTAGGCCTGATTTAGCCTGCAGGCCAAGCAGACGCTGATGCTTGAATTCCATTACTTAACCCTCCAGGCCTGCCCCTCACAATGTTTTGAAGAACCGACCTTCTTTTCAATATTTCTGCTCTTTCTTACCTCCCTCAAAAAACCTGTCATTTCCTGCTAGTACAGTGGCCTCCCTGGCTTAACCCGATGGCAATGGATATAGAAGCAGGGTCAGCAATGCCAACTGGATGAGTGTCTAAACTGGGGTTTGAGAGAGCTGCCTATTCAAGTAAAAAATTAGAGACGAAAAAGACCTGTTAAATAATCCAATCCCCTCTCCCCCTGTAGCTGGTGCCAGAGCATTCCTGTGCTGAAAGCTTAGCCCGGGCCAGCTCTAAATGACTTTAACAATGCGCCTTCTCATACTCTATTTGGAAGATGGGGCTGTCTCTTCAATTTTTCTTTTTTCTTTCAGTAGGTTTTTTTACTAGAATTTCATTGGACCACCATTATTCCATTTGCCTTTTACTGTTTTGGTTCAGCTACAGCAAACTTGTGAAATAAGCTGTTTTCAAAGGGTTGATATAAATGCACTGGCAACATTTGAAGTACTTTATTAACCTGGTCACTCTAGCAATGCCTATATTTAGGGTCATGTGATGCAGAGGGAGAAGACACACTTGGGCTTTGGAGGTTGATGGACCTGGGTTAGAACCAGAGTTCTGCTTATTGGAGGAGGTACTATTGTCATTATTTTTGTTGTTTTCATTGATTATCGTTGATTAAATTCTTCCTGTGAACCAGGCACTGTGGTACACACGGTCCGAAAGCGCCACCAGCAAACTTGTGAAATTGGTACTGTCATCTCCATCTTTCAATTTCAAGTTTAAGAATGATGAGTAGAAGTTCTGGGCTTAAATTATCTGTTTAAAATGCCAGCTCTGGGACTTCTTCAGTGGTCCAGTGGTTAAGATGCTGTGCTTCGACTGCAGAGACTGCAGGTTTAATCCCTGCTCAGGGAACTAAGCTCTCCCATGCCACATGGCCAAAAAGTAAAATAAATAAATAGGGCCACGATTTAAAATATAAAATAAAATGCCAGTTTGATTGCTTGGGTGACCTGGGGCCTTTTACTTTACCTCTCTGAGTCCAGTTTCTCTGTCTGTAAAATGTGGTAATAGTGGTGCCTGTATCCTGGATTATTTTGAGGAATAAATATAAGTAAATGTGAATTGATCACATAAGTGCTGGGCACAGAGCAAGCCCATTAATGTAACCAGTGTCGATGAGAAATTAAGATGTAGACATTTGTTCGAAGGCACACATCATCCTAGTTTATACCCAGTCAGTTTCACTCCAAAGCTCATCCAAATTGTTAACCATTAGAATACACGGATTTGGTCAGGATTGTTAACCTCCCTGGGGCTCAGTTTTTCTTATAGGTGAAATATAACTGGGATAATATAAGATCTTTTGTGTAATCAGTGTGAGGATTAAAATGCAAGAATATAGGTAAAGACACTATTACAGAGCCTGTCCCAGAGCTGGGGATCAACTAATGATAGTTATTCCTCTGTATCTCTGTATCTGTATATATACTCTGTATATATCTGTGTGTATATCTATGTATGCCTATGAATACCTGTGTAGCCAATGGCATTCTCTCTTAAAAGTTTCTCATGATACTGGAACTTCAAAATGGTTCAGATTGAATTTTTGGAAATTTACTTTCATTTGAAAGAAGAATTGGGGCTTCCCTGCTGGCTCATACGGTAGAAAAATCTGCCTGCAATGCAGGAGACCTGGGTTTAAACTCTGGGTCAGAAAGATCCCCTGGAGAAGGGAATGGCTACCCACTCCACTATTCTTGCCTGGAGAATCCCATGGACAGAGGAGCCTGTTGGGCTATAGTCTCTGGGGTCACAAAGAGCGGGACACAGCTGAGCAACTAAGACTCTTTTCTCTCTACACTAGATAATTAAAAACAGTTTTCTTCCTAATACAGTTTTATTTTATATTTTTAACATTCCAATGGTTTTAAGGATATCTTTTTTTTGATATTTAAAAAGTTTTATCACATGTTTCAAAAGTCCCCAAATACTTTTTCTTTCATAAATATATATTGACCATAATTCCAAGTTTTATATCATAGAGGGAAGAGAAGAGACAAACAGTTACAACCTAGGAGGAAATGTGATGATAGGTTTTTTGCTGTTATGCCTTTCTCTCTCTCTCTCTTTTCTTTTTTTTTTTTTGGTGTGTGTGTGGGAAAGGGTGTGATGTCATTTTGTCTCCACCCCCTGTGAGTAAGCCCACGGCACAGCTAAGTGCAGCCGCCCGCCTCTGTCATCAGGAGACAGTCCACTTAAATGCAGCTCCAGGGTTGCGGGACCCCCACCAGAATCACTACCCGTGTGAGGTGGCAAATGCAACATGCTCTCCAGCTTGGGGTGTCTACTTCTCTGTGGAAGTATTGCACTAGCTCTGGGAAATGCACAGAAATTGCCAAAAGGCAAGTAGCTCTGATGTTTTGTGTTTTCAAAATGATGTTTGAGGTACTAGCTTTTAAACGTTGAGATTAAATGGGATCTGCTTTGACAAATGGGGGGATTTGAGTTCTCAGAGAGTCACAGTTCAAATGTGAAGAGAAGTAGCTTAAACTTTTGCTTTTCTCTCCCCTTCTTCTGCTATGTACTTTTCAGTTGCATCTCTTTATTGCAAAAAATGCAAACCAACTTCTTTCTGGCTTTAGCCGTGTTCACGGTAGCTTGAATGGTATAGTTGCCAATTACAGTACTTGTATATTGAATTGTATTGTATAGATGGGTATTGTAGTCTGTTGAAAAGACTCGTTTGGTGTTTTTATACCTCAGAGACTAAACCAGTACTAGCTGAATGTTTGAAAGAAGCTAGTTGGAAACCTAGAATCATTTTGTGTAAACCTCACACATACCTGTTAGCTTGGAGGCTAGAGGATTCTAGGCAGGACACACCAGTGAAGGACAGTCATGAGCTATGATGTAGACACTTTTTCTCTGGTGGAGTTTGGAATAGGGTTTGATCCATTGGACATGACATTCCCCCTTTCCTTGGCTAAATTGTTCTCATTTTAGTGTTGGTATTCTATTTACAAATGTCATCAGAAGAAAAGGAAAATGTCTTAAACAGACCTTAAAAACTACCTCTTGAGCCCATCACACCAAAAGCAAAGGTTGCCTCTCTCCTGTCTTTGAACATAAATGTTGTTCTTTTTTTTTTGTTGTTCCTTTGCGGAGGCACTTCTCTAAGCCAACTCCAAGTCTGTGAAAACTTTTTATGGTTGCAGACTGCTGTAGTCAGCAGGATTAGGAAAAACAGGCTGGAATTTATCATACAGTTATGATGGAAAATATCAGAGACAATGCAGCTATGGGCTTGTCAAAACCCTGCTGTGCTCAGAGTCGGAAAGAGAGTCTGCAACTGAAAAGTACATAGCAGAAGAGGGGGAGAGAACAGAGTCTGTTCAGGTCAGAATATCCAAAGATCCTGCTAGGTCCTCCCTCCGGCTGGTTTGCTCCCAGATCATCTTGTCCCAAGTGAAAATCATTCTCTCCTCAGTGTGTTAAATGAAACTTGAATCCAGAGTGTGAAGGCTGAAGGGTTTGGCTCATTGATATTTCACATGATGATTAAAAAGCAATAAAAAAGGCTGAGTAAACCTTCTTGACTCTAAGATAATTCTGCAAAAATAAATAATAAAAGAATTAAGATGAAAATATACACTATTAGATATTTTTCTTCCATCAAGTTTTGTTTCTCGATCATTGTGAAAAGTGTTTAAATAAGTCAATCAGGAGCCTCAAGCATTCAGAATTAATTATTCCTACTGCTAAGATAGTTAACAAGGACTCACCATCTGAGAAAAGTCTGCAGATTTTCTCAGGCTTAATAACTACAGATGCTTTTATTTTACCTTGTACTTACCGTGTAGGGGTGATAGCCATGATTTTGTGACTGCAGACTTTTGCAAATTCCAAATGCTTTAATTATCATGTTGCAATCACTAGATACAAATCTCTTGACACAATCTTCCTTTATTTGTTATGGTAAAAAGAAAATTGTTAAAAATAGCCACAAGATAAATGTCTTGCCCATTGTACTTTAATCTGAAGAATTTTCATCCAGGTTTCTTTCGTAATTAAAAAAAAATCCGTAGACCAGTAACTTGAAAAAACTATCAAATTAATATAAAATAAATGGCAAGTCTCCTTGTCACTAATGCTATGTTTTGTCTTTATCACCGAAGCTGCTGAGGGTCTTTCTTTTAGAGGAAGCCACCTCTCTCAAACTGCATTCCCGGAATAGGAGTATTGCCCTCAGAAGGGGTTTGGGGCAGGCATCTGCTCCCCATCAGTAACCTGGGGACCATTCATGCTTTTTCTGTTCTGGGGGAGTCACAGCAGATTTTAGAACTTGACAGGTTCTGAAAATTTCTCTGTGAAGAAAACTGTCCCACTTTTTCAACTGATTGTTTCCCAAACTCATTTGACTAAGAATCTTTCTTCTAGTGGAATAGTTATAATATTTTGTCAGGGGCTTAACTTTCACATTTGAGGAAGAACAGAACTAAATAAGAAAAAAAAAAGATAAGTTTTTTTTTTTCCTTTTCTTTTTGCCTTCCTATTTTAAAGTTAATTAAATATCATTTGTCATTTATGAAGAGGATAGAATTTTGAAGCTAGAAAAGATAACAGTGATCACCTAGGCTAGGGTTCCCAGATATTTGGATTCGTGGACTTGTAAAAATAAATATATATTTTGAGTATCAGGGTTTTATTATAGAGGACATACTTGAAAGCTAGCCATTTTTAACAGATTTACAAAACAAATGATTTTATACAAATAAGCCCATTGTTTTTATTTTTTTCATTTCACTACAGACTGATGAAAGCTTCATCATAGGCCTATAATTGGGAACCACGGACCAGTATAACCATTTTATAAATGAAGATACCCAAAGGCAGGGAGATTTAGTAGTTTTCCCACACTGATAGCAGAAACAGAACTGGATCCCAGGTTCCTGACTGAGAAATCTATGTTTGGCCCTGTTTCGCTCTAGATTTTAGGAGCTATATTCTGCAATGTAAATGTGAATGCTGTCCTTCCCTTGAGTAAGAGGGTTTCTTATAAAGATTTTAAACATTATCTTAATCTTCACGTGTGTAGAACATGTCTGTTGGGTGTGTGTGGGGGGGCATATAGTTGATAAATATAGCTGGCTATTTATAGGAAAAAATTATTTTTTAAATAAGAGATCACTTGTTACATGTCTTATGCCTATTTACATACATAACCACATTCTTTGTTATAGAAAATAAGATACTGGAAGAATATTTCTTACTTTTTGAAAACTTAGAATAAAGTTGGAGACTATTATTAATGGAGTAGGAAAATGGCAACCCACTCCAGTATTCTTTTCTGGAAAATTCTATGGGCAGAGGAGCCTGGCAGGCTACAGTCCATGGGGTAGCAAAAAGTCGGACACAGCTGAGCATACATACTTACATACCTTATTAGCAGACCTCTTCTCCTCTCTACCCCTTGATGACTATGTTCTTTGGCAAATCATTTATTTGCCTTTGCTAAGCATGTCTTATCATGTGTAAAATGGGATTAATGATAACTATTTTGCAGTATTGTAGGAATCAATGAGCTAAGAGTTGCAAAACTTTCAGTAATGGGTCTGACATATAACAGGCATTCAAAAAATCGTCTATTGGGTTGCATAAAAGTAGATCAATACTGAAAAAAATACGCACACCAAATAATATGTGATCTGTGTCCAAAGTGACACACATCTAGAAGGGTAGCAAATGTTCTTGGCGAAAGGTGGGGCAAGGGAGTTGTGTTGCTCTACAGGGCAATGAGAGAAGGACTCTACTGTTTTTCAGCCTGGACTTCCTCAACCCAATGTTTGATTATCAAGTTCAAACATTGCTTTTCTCTATGGAAAGCTGCACCTTCACCTTAGGATCAACTTTTCTGTGGGGACTGGGGAAGCCTCACACAACCTCCAGGAAAGATCCTCCTGAACTTGTGTTTCAGGAGGAGGTTTAGACCGTAACACCCAGGCCTTGAAGAAGAATTCCCACATTGTTTGACACCCTTGAAAGCCCCTGTGTTGCAGATACCTCTAGGATACTTTATTCTTGGCACCATAGAACTTTTCTTTTCCCCCTGGCATACAGGCAAAAATAAAAACCACAGAGAACAATATGCAGTGATGGGAGCCAAGAAAAGCTTATAATGGGACATGTGAGGCTTGACATACCTCTTTGCAGAAACTCCTGTGTTTGGAAGATTGCAATCAGTCAGAAAGCAAAGACTACTATTTCTAGCTAACTTGATCAGTCCTCCTGATATAGGTGTGAGGAAAACCAGAGAGGAACATTTCAGATACACATGTGATCAGATGATCCAAGGGTGTGAGGTCATGACTTGGGTGTGACTCTTGGCTTGTGCAAAGGGAAGAAAGAGGCAGCCCTTCGTCTCAGGTTCTTACCTGACAAGGTAGAAATCTCTGACTCCAAGGTGAAAAATCAGAGCAGATGATGATAATAATAACTCTCACAGCTATTAACAACTCATCTCTGTTATTATAGATAACATTATTTGAGCTCATATCGTTTGTGGTAATTTACGGCTATGTTTTTTTAATGTGGAAAACTAACTAAAAGCTTGATGTTTCCCTAAACAGCAGGTACTTTATTACTCTCAGTTTACAGAGCATAAAATTTTGCCTCAGAGTGTTTGCCCAAAGTCACTCGGCAAGCAAGTGGCAGACTGTGTCTTTAATTTCTATGTAACATCAGCTCCCTGTTCTACATAAAGATGTGTTCATTTGTTCAAGTAACAAACTGTATTCCGTGTATATGCAAAGCTGAGGTGGGAAGACAGGGCATGATACCCGTCTTCCTAATCAGTTGATGGAGAAGACAGGGATGTAAAAGAATAATTATGCTACAGAGACAGCATCCTCTGATTTGACTGAAGCACAAAGAAACTTGAAAATAACCAGGAAGGACCCAGTCCAGACTGAAGGGGCCAAACATTATGAGAAGATAAGGCACCTAAGTAGAAGGCTGGACCTAAAGAGAATGTTAGTTATTGATTGTTGCACAATAAATTACTATTCTCTCCTCTGGCCATGCAGCTCCAGGGGTAGCTGCATGGCCAGAGCCTAGGCCACCCCCAGGGGCCACAACTCGACAGGGATTAATACTCAGAGGGGAAGCCAAGACTAAGTTGACTTAGGACACGACTGTGTTTTCCTTCTCTCTGTCTGTCTTGACTCCCCAAGATCGATTACAAAGCAGAAGTAGCAGGTTGTCTTTGGAGAAGAGGGTCTTATGTCTTACTCTAAATTTTCCCAACTACTCACTTGAGGTAACAGCTCTCACTTTCCAAGGAGCCCTCCCAACCTTACTTTGACGAAACAAGAATGTGTCACTCCAATGACTCAGTCCATTTCTGCAGAGGGTCCTTGATACCTGTAAGGACCCAGGGAGGGTCTTTTCCATCTTGGAACAGGGAATTTGGGAGAAGAATAATGTGGGCAGGCAAGGAATTCTGGTGGATGGATTCTGCTTTTATCAGAGTAGTATACATTTATGTATTGGTGAGACTGTATTAAAGAGTACATTGGAAAAATATAGTTCTGTTAGAAGAAAACAAGTTTGAAAACCACAGGGGAATTATTTTAGCATCTTCTACAACTCTGAAGTTTCTGGGCAGTTGTATTGATTTGTTTGTCTGTTCAAGCGCTGCCTACTAGATAAAATGGATTGAGATCCAGCCCCTGTGATAAAAGAAACATGTATTTGAAATGTAAAAATTGATCAAGTATAATTTTTCTTTGATGGTAAGAGTATCATGTTGAGAATCCAGTGCTTAAAAATAAGGTTCCTCTCGGCTTCAGGGCTTCCCAGGTGATGCAGTGGTATAGAATCTGCCTGCCGATGCAGGAGATGTGGGTTCGATCCCTGGGTTGGGAAGATTCCCTGGAGGAGGAAATGACAACCCACTCCTGTATTCTTGCTGGAGAATCCCAGGGACAGAGGAGCCTGGCGGGCTACAGTCCACTGGGTCCCAAAGAGTCGGACACAACTGAGCACACATGCTGTGCATGCTGCTAATTACACATTCACTAGTTTCGTTTTATGACTGCTATATCAGGCTATAAAATACTAACTATTTAGGAATTGTAGTCTCTCTCTGTCTCTCAGAAGTTAATGAGGTACAGGGTAGCACTTGAGAATAGACAAATTCATTAATAACTGTATTATAGAAAAGACAGTTAAATGCTTTTAAAGGTTAATGTGAGCTAAGACAAAAGTGAGATGTCTAATGAAGGGAGGGCCATTAAGTAATGTGACAAACTATTCTGCATCGTCATCCTCAGAAAGACTTCCCTTTTGCCTGATTTGCTGATTGCGATTTATAAAAGCAAGTATAAAAGAAAGGGAGAATATTGAAAGCAAACAGATGAACTTAATAAAAGTGATCTAAAAATAAATGTAAAATTTAAAAATTAACAGGATTATCTAATGAGACATTACTAGAATAGTAAAAAAAATAGTATCAGCCAAAGAATGAGCATGCTAAAATAAAAAAAAAAACAATGTTTTAAATACATATTCTATTAGAATCCCATTTAAAGAATATGATAACAACCGTGTTACTGTGTATCAGGCATGCTGTTTAATGCTCAGTGTTTATATACACAGCCTCATTTTATCCTCACACCTGTGAAATATATTATCCCCATTTCACAGATTAGGAACTAAACCTAGAGAGAATGTTAGTTATTGATTATTGCACAATAAATTACTACAAACTTAGCAGCTTAAAACATCACACATTTAAAACAATTTTTATTTTTTTATTTATTTATGGCTGTGCTGGGTCTTCATTGCTGCAGGGGTTTTTCTCTAGGTGTGAGGAGCAAGGGTTACTCTCAAGTTGCAGTGCGTGGGATTCTCATTGCAATGGCTTCTCTTGTTACAGAGCATGGACTCTAGGGCAGTAGTTGCTACTACTAAAAAGTTGCTGCATGTGGGCTCAGTAATTGTGGCTCCCAAGCTTCAGAGTCCAGGCTTAGTAGCTCAGCCGCATATGGGATCTGCCTGGACCTGGGATCAAAGCCGTCTCCTGCATTGGCAGGCTGATTTTTTTTTACCACTGAACCACCAGGGAAGCCCCCATCACATATTTTTTGTTTCACAGTCTCTGTGGGTTAGGAGTCTGAGTCGGGCTTAGCTGGGTCCTCCCTTCAAAGTCTTTCACAGGACTGCAACAAAGGTGTCAGCCTAGCTCAGGTCTCATCTAAAGGCTCAACTGCAAAAGGATCAACTTTCAAGTTCTTGTGTCTATTGGTAGACTTCAGTTCTCTGAGGATCCTTGGTTTGAGGACCTCATTTCCATACTGGCTGTTGGCCACAGGTTACCTCTGACCTTTGCCACATGGGCTTCTCTGTAATGGCTGTTGCTTCATCAAGGTGTACAATCCCAGATGTGTCTGCAGGAAGGATGTAGATTACAATCCTATGCAGCTTAATCATGGAGGCAGCAGCCCACCTTTGCTATATTCTATTGAATAGAGGCAGCTTCCTGGTGCTGTCACACAAGACAATTACAGAGTAACAGGAGATGGGAATTATTGGGGGTTATGTTAGAGTCTACCCATCACAAAATAACCAATGACTGCTTGAAGTCACACAGCTAGTAAATGATACGGTGGAACAATGAATATGCTCTGCTTAGTGGCTCAGTTGTGTCTGATTCTTTGCGACCCCATGGACTATAGCCCACCAGGCTCCTCTGCAAATGGGGATTCTCCAGGCAAGGATACTAAGTGGGTTGCCATACCCTCCTCCAGAGGATCTTCCCAACCCAGGGATAGAACTAGGGTCTTCTGCATTGCAGGCGGATTCTTTACCAGCTGAGCTACCAGAGAAGCCAAGGAATACAGGGAATCTAACTGCAGAAAATAACACTGGTTTGAGCATTAACACCCCATCTACTTTTCACAGAGTTCAGTCTTTAGTGGCAAATGCCCAGCAGGCAAACTGCCAATTTGTCTGCCTCCATGGTTGGAGTTGTAGGGAATCTCTGAGAACTGAGATGAATATCTTACTAGTCAAAGACTCAAGGTAACTATTCAGCACCCAATGTAGACCATGTTTTCTATATACAAGAGACCAGTCAGTGCCTAGATTCCTCAAGTGTGGCCAGTCCCATGAAGAGCAGTATGCAAAGTAAATGTCCCCCAGATAGAAGCTTTGCTTTCCTTATAAGACTCAGATGCCATCATCCCTTAAAAAGAGAAAACATAAGACAAAATGAAAATTTTCTTTGACAAAATGTACAGATATTCAGCAATTAATACTTACGATGTTGATACAGCCTTCATAAAATGTACTTCTGAAACATCACTGAGTGGCTTTTCTAGTAAATGGAGGAGTTGTTATAAGGTCGAATGAAACTTTTGTTTGGAGGATGAAAGTATACTCTGGCAGCGGATGAGATGGAGACAACTGGATAAACTAAAAGAGCTTCTTTCAGATCCTTTTTGGTATGAATAAAACAATTCTTCCATATGTGCTAGGAAACAAAACACAAAAAATGTAGGTTATGCACAAAATATATTCTTAGCATGGCACCCAGACTGCTGCTAAGTCACTTCAGTCGTGTCCGACTCTGTGCAGCCCCATAGATGGCAGCCCACCAGGCTCTGCCGTCCCTGGGATTCTCCAGGCAAGAACACTGAAGTGGGTTGTCATTTCCTTCTCCAATGCATGAAAGTGAAAAGTGAAAGTGAAGTCACTCAGTTGTGATTGACTCTTCGCGACCCCATGGACTGAAGCCTACCGGGCTCGTCCATGGGATTTTCCAGGCAAGAGTACTTGAGTGGGGTGCCATCGCCTCCTCCAGGCACCCAGACTATGTAGAATGTTAATACTAGAATACCCTGTCGAGTAGGGCTTCCCTTGTAGCTCAGTCAGTAAAGAATCTGCCTGCAGTGCAGAAGACCCGGGTTTGATCCCTGAGTTGGGAAGATCCCCTGGAGGAGGAAAAGGCAACCCACTCCAGGATTTTTGCCTGGAAAATCTCATGGACAGAGGAGCCTGGTGGGCTGCAGTCCATGGGGTCGCAAAGAGTTGGGCACGACTGAGCAACTAACACTTACTTACTTACTCTGTTGAGTATTTTCCATACTTCACAGTCTCTTCTTGTGTTGAGATGGTCCCAAAGTCCTGGGAGATACATGATAAGACAGGTAAACTTCAAGGTCTCAGGCTAATTTGTAAAAGTTCTGTGGAGAGCAAGACTGAGCCAGGACTTAACTCCACTGCTCCTAATTTTAGCTTATGTTCCCCACCAAGAACCTTCCACAGTGAGATTCTGATGCTGGATTGTAGTTTCCCTGATCTAACAAAAGCCTGACTTACATTCTCAGTGATTTGGGTAGACATTTGGGAGCCTTAAAGCTAGCCTGAGATTTTTAGACCTCCTCTATATAATAAGCTATGAAATCAGCTAATGCCCCTCCTTGAAGAATTCTGAAAAGGAGGTGGGAGATATGATGCCTTCACAGAAGTTTCTTATTGTTCTCCAATCAAGGACTGTACATCTAAATCCCATACTCTAGAAAATCAGACCAAATCACCCACTCCAAGCATCTTTTGGTCAGATTAGAGTTAACTAAAGGGAAAAATGAGGTCTAATTTAAGCTTCACCTATGATACAGAAACTCAGTATTTTCTTTTAAAATATATTTAGCTATTAGTTTAACTATGATAGCATCTATCCTCAGCAGTTGTAAACTTGTATATTAGAAAAACTGAAGGTTTTAAAAAATATCAGTATTATTCTGCTCCCCTACTCAATTACGATTTAATTGTCATGGGGTGGGAGAGAGAAAAAAAAATTCTTCAGGTGATTTCAATGTAGCCAGAGTTGTGGACCACTGTCTACAGGTTTTGAAAATCTGTATGTGTGAGTGATAAATCTTTCTGGATGAGTACAGGATAAAATTTAAAAGTTGAAAGTGAATTATTTTGTTATTTAAGTTGTAACTCCAACTTAAAGGCAATTTTTATCTTGTGCTACTTTGTTCCTGGATTTTGAAGCATTATTTGGAAAAATTTTTAAACTTCCTTTTCAGCCCAAATAAGAAAATGTTTAAAATTAAGGTTAACATTTGTTTTTGGTGTTAGATCATAAGTTTAAATGTCTACTTTCACAAAATCTCAGGGGCTAGATCTGAGAAGCTATGGTTGATTACATTTTTCAGGAGTGGACTTAAATTTGTTTATTCTGTCATTCAGTTAACTTTAAAAAGATCATCACATTAGGATTATTGGCATATACACACAGTGGAATACTACTCAACCATTAAAAGGATGAAATTTTGCCATCTGCAGCAACACGGGCCAACTTAGAGGACTAATGTCCTCTAAGTGAAATAAGTCAGACAAAGACAAACGCTAGATAATATCTCTTATGTGTAGAATCTAAAAAATACAACAAACTAGTAAATATCCCACAAAAAAAGCAGACTTATAAAAGAGAACAGAGTAGTGGTTACCAGTAGGAAGAGGGGGAGGAGCATATTTAAATATGTAAGTGAATATTTTTATTTAAAAAATGACATTAAAAAGAAATAACATTTTAAAAAGGAAACAAAACAATTATCATATTAGGATTATAAGAATGATTTAGACATTTCCTGCCTTCAGGAGTTTGAAATTAGTTCTAATTGAAATACAAGTTGGCCACACAAAGGTAATTTCCTTTTATATGAACCTGTTAGTGTCTTAATTCTTTATCCTTACATAACAGCCAAACTTGCAGAAGTTAAGCTATCCCACTGTGTTGCCATGTACTTGTTTTAATTGATATATATGCACATAAAGAAGAAAAAATGAATTCATATAATATATTAAGGATAACAAAGTACCCTATGATTCCAGTCAATGCAAAATATGAGTTAAGACAACATTCAGTAAACAGAGTATGTGAATTGCCTTTGGATATTGTTCCTTGAATTTTGCATGTAACCATGGGCTTCCCTGGCGGCTCAGACAGTAAAGAATCTACCTGAAGTGCAGGAGACCCAGGTTTGATCTCTGGGATGGGACGATCCTCTGGAGAAGGAAATAGTTACCCACTTCAGTAGGAGCCTGGACGGCTGCGGTCCATGGTGTCAGACATGATGAGCCACTAAAACGTCTACTTTTCATATATATTCCAGCTCATCTTCTTCCTGCTTTATGTTAAGGATAATTTATGAGCACATAGGATGACTTATAATCTGAAACACAAGTATGTTACTCTGTGTCTCTAATAAAATGAAAGATCTCTCTGAGTGGAGAATGAACCCCTGCTAGCACGAAGCAGGGGTTACATCGCTTCCCACAAGATGCCAAAGTGGAATTTCAGATTCCCTTCCTCCTTAAATGACATCCTTTGATTTTTTTTTTCCAATCTGTTAGCGGATAATAAAACGTTCTGGTTTTCCAAGGGTCCTGCTGAGAGTCTGCTGGGTACACGTGTGTGGGTGTGCAAGCCCTAACAGGCCTTTCTTCTCTGAGAGCGGCAGATTCTGTCATTGAAGGAGGGGATTGGGGTGCCTGCCAAAGTCGTGCTGGCAGAGAGCTCTGGAATCCAGGCCTGTTACAGATATGCCGGCAAGGGATTCAGGGCAGAGTTTCCTTCTTTCACTTTCCCAGATGGAGTTAAAGCATCTCGAGCCAGTAAGTTTGGGATCAGGTATCAGATGATCTGAAGAACGGCCCCTCCCTTCCTCTCGTGGCTTGTCCTCTTCAAATACTCAACAATTCTGCTATCGCAGAGTGATTTTCTAATTACTCATTCTCTTACTAGAATTAGGAGGAAAGCAATGCTGGCCATGTTCTGCCTTTGAGGTTTACCCTAAACTGTAGTTTCATTATGAACTGGGAGGATTAATATTGGGAAATAGTGATAGGGTCTATCAAAATCCAGGAGTCACTGTGGGCCTGGTGAGTGACTTGACCTCTCTGAACATCAGAGCTGCTTCCCTGAAAAAAAGGAATAATAAAAATAACAGTTCTCTTTTTAGCTTCCACTACTAACTAATACTAGGGTGACTTTAATGGATTTTTTGGAATATTTATTTTTTATTGGAATATAATCGCTTTACAGTATTGTGTTAGTTTTTGCTGTACAACATCGTGAATCAGCCCAATGAATACATATATCCCCTCCCTCTTGAGCCCCCTCCCGCCACCCCTACCCCACTCCTCTCAGTTGTCACAGAGCCCTGAGCTGAGTTCCCTGTGCTGTACACTAGCTTCCCGCTAGCTAGCTATTTTACACAGGGTAGTGTGTATATATCAATGCTACTTTCTCAATTCGTCCCACCTTCTCCCCCTCCCCCTGAGTCCACAGTCTGTTCTCTACATCTGCACCGCTATTCCTGCCCTGCAAATAGGTTCATCAGTATCATTTTTTAGATTTTTGGTAGTAATTTTCTTAAGAGGGAATGTGGATGAACAGCCACAATTTTGGAAACTCTTCACCTGCCCTGGAAGCCAGAGAAAGATCTAGATGCTCTTTTCTCCTGGACATTTCCTGAAAGTAGGCTGAGCTGAAAGAAGGCTTTGTTGCTGGAGGTCAGAGTCTCGTGTGTCGGCCTGTCAGGTATCAGCCTCACAGTGACCAGGGCCTGAAGACCAGAGTCATGGCACTGTGGATTTTTAAAATACAATTCTTGCCATCAGCAGCTCCTGTTCTCTTGTTCAGCTCTCCCACAGCAGGGTAGAAACTTTCGCTCAGAAATTTACCTTTTATTGTGAAAGATTTGGGAGTATGGATCATGGTCTCTGGTCATTTTTCCTCCATGTATGTTTGGGATGTGGTTCTGTGTAATTTGACTTTCCTGTGAACACCTGGTCTGTCTGGTTGATTCTTAGGTATGGGTTGGTCTGATGTGGTGACTGATCAGTCCCCTCAAGAGACTCTCTTTTTTTTCCTCCCCTACCTCCTTTTGTTCCTAATCTTCCTTTCCATTCAGCCTCCTTCTCCTTCTGTTCCCTTTGGAATTTCCTCCTTTCCTCTTTCCTCCTTCTCTCAACACCAGAAGAATCCTCAGAACATTCTCCGGGCTTCCACCCCCACCTTCCGCCACTGGCCGCTTTGGCCCTAGTCCTTACCTCACAGCTGACTCTTCTGTTGGAATTCAGCAGGAATCATCCCTTTGGAAGACAGTGCACACTTTGTATTTTTTTTTCAAGGAAGGAATGGATGTTTCTGTGTCATACTGAATGTTCCACTTGACTACAAATATCATGGTTTCCTGCTCATTTATCTTGGCATCAGCAAATTTGCAAAAAGCACAAATTTACATTAATTTGATAACCTCTTTGCATATCAGTTCTCAAGGCAAGAATACTGAAGTGGTTTCCATTCCCTTCTCCAGTGGACCACATTCTGTCAGACCTCTCCACCATGACCTGCCCGTCTCGGGTGGCCCCACAGGGCATGGCTTAGTTTCATTGAGTTAGACAAAACTGTGGTCCTAGTGTGATTAGATTGACTAGTTTTCTGTGGTTATGGCAGAAAGTGAAGAGGAACTAAAAAGCCTCTTGATGAAAGTGAAAGAGGAGAGTGAAAAAGTTGGCTTAAAGCTCAACATTCAGAAAATGAAGATCATGGAATCTGGTCCCATCACTTCATGGCAAATAGATGGGGAAACAGTGTCAGACTTTATTTTTGGGGGCTCCAAAATCAGTGCAGATGGTGACTGCAGTCATGAAATTAAAAGACACTTATTCCTTGGAAGGAAATTTATGGCCAACCTAGATAGCATATTCAAAAGCAGAGACAATACTTTGCCAACAAAGGTCCATCTAGTCAAGGCTATGGTTTTTCCAGTGGTCATGTATGGATGTGAGAGTTGGACTGTGAAGAAAGCTGAGTGCCGAAGAATTGATGCTTTTGAACTGTGGTGTTGGAGAAGACTCTTGAGAGTCCCTTGGACTGCAAGGAGATCCAACCAGTCCATTCTAAAGGAGATCAGTCCTGGGTGTTCTTTGGAAGGCATAATGCTAAAGCTGAAACTCCCATACTTTGGTCACCTCATGCGAAGAATTGACTCATTGGAAAAGACTCTGATGCTGGGATGGATTGGAGGCAGGAGGAGAAGGGGACAACAGAGGATGAGATGGCTGGATGGGGTCACTGACTTGATGGACCTGAGTTTGAGTGAACTCTGGGAGTTGGTGATGGACAGGGAGGCCTGGTGTGCTGTGATTCATGGGGTCACAAAGAGTTGGACATGACTGAGCGACTAAACTGAACTGAACTGATGCATATCAGATTGGACAAACCATATCATGTCTTAATACCACGTGTGTGTGTGCTAAGACACTTCAATCATATTCAACTCTTTGTGACCCCACAGACTGTAGCCCGCCAGGATCCTCTGTTCATGGGTTTCTCCAGGCAAGAACACTGCAGTGGATTGCCATGCGCTTCTGCAGGGGATCTTCCTGACCCAGGGATTGATTCTGGGTTCAATTGCAATGACTGAACCTGGTCAGTTGCAATGACCAGGGTCTCATTGTGTTGGCTTATCTTATTGCTGAGCATGGACTCTAGAGCGTGCAGGCTTCAGTAGTTGTGGCTCTTGGGCTCTAGAACACAATCTCAATAGTTGTGGCACATGGGCTTAGTTGCTCTGCAGCATGTGAGATAGGCCCACTCCAGGGATCAAACTCCTGTCTCCTGCACTGGCAGGCAGATTCTTTACCACTGAGCCACCAGGGAAGCCCTTAAATGGTTTTGATTATGGTATAAGTTAGTATGTCCCTTTACGTGTGGCAATAACATATGCTTGATAAAAGCCAGATATCATAGTGTTATTTTGTAAGGTAACTTTTTTTATTTGTTCCTTATTTTTGTTCCAGGATAGCTGTTGGTATCTGATATATTCAAGAACTTTGCAGAGAACTTTGCCTTTTCTAGGGGGTTGAGTTGGATCTGCAGTTCAAATGCCATGTTTCTCTTCATTTGACTGGTAGCCAGTATTGCCATGAAACTGAGTTTCTGTGTCAACTGTTCCCATGAAATAGGATCCTCTAATTGACAACTGGACTACAGTTGTGGCATTTCATATCATTTCCACAAACCAGTCTCCCTCTTTGATCTCTATTTCTCTCTATTTTCTTTGCTGTACTTAACAGATGACTTCCAAATTTTCATCTCACTCTTTTCAGCCCTCCCATTTTCTGCTTTCATGTCTTCTTCAATGTTTCCATCCTTGTGCTTAGAACACCTTCCACTATCTCTGCCATAGAAACTATATATTCTCTTGGCTTTTAGACATTTTTGGCCATGATCCACAGTAATAATGATCCACAATATGAACTTAGGTGTTGGTGCTTACACAGGTATGTGCCATACTACACTGTGTGCCTGTTCTCCTTGTAATACAAATCAAAAATAAATATGAAATAAGATGAAAGTCCTAGAATGGACTAAATTTGGTGTGATTCACCATTGATTTTCTTATTGATTGATATATTGGTATGTGTGGTTTATGGTTTTGCTCTTATACAGAACAACCTTGTTCTTGTTGCAAAACTCTTCATAGACAGCATTTCACTGTTTTTCCTATCCTGTTTGGGGAACAGTAACTCGAGTTTAAAATACTGATTTTACAACGGAATCATCAGAATAACTAATAAAAATATCCTTGAATCTCCTAAAAAAGTAACAATATTTCATATTCTAGTCAAAATTCTTTCTCCACATCCTCTTGGCAAGAAATCCCACTTTCAAAATTTTTCACCAATGTGTCAGTGCTTTCTCAAATATTTTCAGGTGCCTTTCTTAGCTGTTTACAAGGAAGACCATTTAGTTTTAGGAGACCCTAAATTTGTCAGGTGAATTGCATTATATAACACTTGCTCTCAATCATCCATTCAATCCAAGCATCTGTTTTCACTTGTGTGAAAGAATTAAGACAAGTATTTACTGTAGTGTTTTCCAGAGTCATCATAACCCATGGCTCACATGTCATCTGTAAGGTTTTTGTGGTATCCCAGAAACATCCATTTCAAACATTCCTTTTCATGGCCAGAGGTTCACAGGCCACAAAGGAACCACAGATATTAACACTAAGTAAACTTCCTGTAAGTTATGTTATCAAACAATTTCAGTGGAATTCAGGGATAAGCATTTAGTGGAGTCAAGATCCTTTTAGGGACGTCTCTTTCTAGGGACTTTGTTATTATTTTTTAGTGAAAAATGTATTATTTTATTATTTCTGTGCTGGGTCTTCACTGCTGCACTTGGGGTTTCTCTGGTTGTGGTGCACAGGCTTCTCACTGTGGCGGCTTCTCGTTGCAGAGCACAGGCTCTAGGTGCTCGGGCTCAGTAGCTGTGGCTTCCCGGTTCTAAAGCAACAGCTCTAGAGCACAGGCTTAGTTGCTCCACGGCAGGTGGGATACTCCCAGACCAGGGATTAAGTCTGTGTCCCCTGCATCGGCAGATGGAGTCCTAATCTCTGGACCAACGGGGGAGTCTGGGACTTTCTTATTTTGTGAGGATGTTTGTTTCTTTAAAGAAGGGAGAAACAGGTACCACCATTTATCTGCTTTTATCTAAAGTCTCTCTCCCACCTATCCTTCTTCCTTATGGTACTTGCATCCTACATCCATCCACAAGGCCTGGTTGTGGAAGATGATTAGATGGGAATTGGAAAAGAAGCCTCTAAATTTTGTTTTATTGAGTTACAGCTGTTAGACAAACCTGGAGATGATCATTCTCCAACTATATCAAGGAGCTAGGAATCACTGAGTACAGTGGTCCTTAAGTTTGAGCAAGCATCAGAGTCATCTTGCTAAAGCTCAGCCTGCTGGGCCCATCCTGAGTTTCTAATTCTAGACCAGAGGTCGGGTGGTCCAGAGAACTTACACTTCCACAAGCTCCCAAGTGATTTTGGTGCTATTGTTCCTGGGGCCACGTTTTGCAAACCACTGACTCAGTGAATCTGTTAAGTATGCAGAGTTCTACCTCCCCATCCCCACCCCTTGTTCCCTCCACCCTCACTATAGTCATCCCAAATTCCAATTTAGTAATCTGATAATCTGTATGTTAAATACTATCACTGATGATTCCAATGAGATTAACTGTGTAGGGAGAAATAATACTGATTGGTTTGTATATTTAGTACCAAGCACTGGGGCACTAATTCAAAGAAAGTGGTTAAGAGGAAATTGGCTACCTTCCTATAATTCTATAAATTTGAAAAACCTGTGCTTTTTATTTGTTCAGCATATAAGAAATTCTGAGTTATAATTACCTAACCTCATAAGAGATTCTGTGTTATAACTACCTAACCCAGCTATTCCCGTATGATGCATGACTGCACAAAATGTTTAGCTTGAGACAGTGAGAGCTGTAGTTATTGTGATGAAATTCTGTTTGCCCTTATACTTAGAAACCATTCTTTGCATAGCAAGCTGGAGCATGAGCAGCATTCACCATTAATTAAGCTTGTTTAGTGGCGAGTAATGTTTAAATCTGGGACTGGAAAGTTTGGGTGACATTATGAGATATTAGTGAGAGTCATTCTGTTTGTGTAAATGTATGTTAAAGTTAATGCCTAATATTAGCCTGAAGCGTCTGTTAAGTGTAACCCAAACTCAAAAAGCCCACTATAAAGTATGAACAGTTTACTTCACCAGGTCAGTTAAGAAAAAGACAATTGTGAAACTAAAGGTGAATTTGATACTCCACGTAAAAGTGCTCTGTTATTCTGACTTACGTAAACTGTTAACTTGCCAGCCTTTTAGTCAGTATTGGGCATCAGCCTTTTGTTGAACATGAGCTGTGACATTTATATTTGGCAGCCAGCTGAAAACATTGTGTACATAGCTTGCAAGTTAAGAGTTCTTTTTCTTAGCTCCAGGAGTCCTTAAAAGTCTTCAAGTTGTACATACAGTAGCACACTTGTGGATTCAGACATTTTGGGAGGAGAGATATTAGTTTTTAAATATTGAGATTCCAAAAAAAGTCTAAGAGCCAGTGAAAGTTCAGAACCATCTGTCTAGACAGATGCCTTTCACTGAGTTAGATTTAGGGTGCATCAAGTGAGCGGCTGGAAGGATCACCACTATATTGATAAAACATGCAAAAAGGTCTTTGAGATGGTCCATGAAAAATCTCAAATTTCATAACTAAAGATGTTAACATACAATTTATTTCATGTAATTGATTTTGATATGTTGTTTAGTCGCTAGGTCATGTCTGACTCTTTGCCACCCCATGAACTGCAGCATACCAGGCTTCCCTGTCCTTTACCACCTCCCAGAGCTTGCTCAAACTCATGTCCATTGAGTCAGTGATGCCATCCAACCATCTCATCCTCTGTCATTTCCTTTTCCTCTTGCCCTCAATCTTTCCCAGCATCAGGGTCATTTCCAATGAGTCAGCTCATCGCATCAGGTGACCAAAGTATTGGAGCTTCAGCTTCAGCATCAGTCTTTCCAATGAATATTCAGGGTTGATTTCCTTTAGGATTGACTGGTTTGATATGGTACCAAAAAAATTTAAACAGAGAAGTATAAGATCCAAGATGACATTTACCTTCTGTATTTGCCCCTTATAGAATCCCCTCACACATGGAATCCTTGCTGGCCTACAAGTATGGAAAAACCCAAATGAACTTTTTGGCCAACCCAATATATCCCTAAATTCCCCTGGAGCAAATGGGCCTCCTGGGACAAACCTGGATCAGGCCAGGCTCTCATTTCCTTACCTTGGATTTCATGCTGAAGTTTATGCTGTAGCATTCTTGATGTAATTATATCTTCAGATTAGGCCTTTGTGAAATTTCTTAAGTCATACAGAAAAAAAAAAACACAACATTTTATAAACACCTAATGTATAATAGGTGGAATAAAGATATAAAGAGAAAAATGGTTATAGTTGTTGAATTTATATTTTAGCAAAAGAAACAGATGAACTAAACAGGATAATACAATGTAATAAAGGCTGTAACAGAGGAATGAATACAGCTGCATTTGGGCATAGAGAAAAAGGGGATTCATTTTGCTTGGAAGAATTAGACTTTGAACAGGCTCTTCTCTGCTATTTGAAATTTTTTATGGCATTTCCAGAAATTTTAATTTTTTAAAAAATACTTCATGTGGGGAATTTCTTTACATGGGCTATCTGTGGAGGGCAAGCAAATTTTTCTAACCCCAAACCAGAATGCATGGTAAATATAAAGATATTTTGAAGAAACAGATGGTATAGTCACGAACTAGGACAATCCCAGAATATTCAAGATGTTCTAACTATATTTTGCCTACAGTGTACTTCATTAATGGAGAAGGCAATGCCACCCCACTCCAGTACTCTTGCCTGGAAAATCCCATGGATGGAGGAGCCTGGTAGGCTGCAGTCCCTGGGGCCACTAAGAGTCGGACATGACTGAGCGACTTCACTTTCACTTTCCACTTTTATGCACTGGAGAAGGAAATGGCAACCCACTCTAGTGTTCTTGCCTGGAGAATCCCAGGGACAGAGGAGTCTGGTGGGCTGCCGTCTGTGGGGTCGCACAGAGTCGGACAGGACTGAAGTGACTTAGCGGCAGCAGCAGTACTTTGTTAATGGCTGCTGTTAGGACTTTAAGGTGAATGCATTTGCTCCCTTGAAAAATACCATTGTTTATAAAACGATTACAAAGAAAAATCGCTGGCACTTATTGCCAGTTACTAAGACCTTACTAGCAAAGCATTCAACAAAAACACAAAATTGCATAGGCAGTTTCCATCCAGTTGACTAATTCCTTGGCCAGTTAATATCTGGGTTACTTGGGTTACTTGGATGATACAGGTCACAGGGGACAGGCTCATCCCCTCGTCCCAGACCAAACTCCTTTCTAGATCCAGAGTCTTCTTCTAATATGTATCATCATTCAGGGAATCACAAGGCCCCATGTGATCTCCCGCTTTCATGCAGATTCAAGGCACTATGGACTTGACCTTCCCAAAGCACTCATCATAGCTGCCAAGGAAAGGCTGTTTTAGCAGTAAAAACAGCTCATTTCCTACCACTCCTTTATCCACTCTTGATTAACACATCTAATTAAGCAAGAAAAATATTCAGACTTTTGAATCAAGTTCTATTTGTAGAGGATCCTATGGACAAAAAAAAAAAAAAAAAAAAAAAAAAAAAAATCAAGAGAAGGCAAAAAACTGAATTAGATCTGAAATCGTCATCCAAACAGGCAGCATCTACTAAAAAAATCATGACTGTGCCTTGCTATCAACCACTTCAGAATCCTTGTCCCAATTTGTCTGTGAAGTGTGGGACCCCTTCGTCTTCACCAGCCGTCTCCTCCAAGGAAGCTGTGGGGCTCCCTCCTTAAGTTTGCTTCTCAGACTTATTCATTACAAGTGGGAACATATTGATTCTAGGTTCAATTTTATCTTGTTTGCAAAAGGTTTGTTTTATTTCAGTTTAATAAAATAAGGAAGTAACTTCCAATGATGAAAGGCCTTTATCTACATTCAAATGTAAACATTTTTGACTTTCTAAATGTTCTTATTTCTCTTTTTCCTTAGGCAATGTAATGGCACAAGTATTCTTTAGGAAACTTCCTATACTGTTATTAATATGCCTGGTTATTAAATAATCTTTAGATCAATACATTAAAAATGACTAACTTATCAAACGGGAAATTTTTTGTCCAGACTGCAAACAAAATGCGTGTCATGTCTTACAGAGATTGGGTCTCAAAGCACATTTAGGACAGGGTTGGCGTTCCAGAGTACCCCTCTCTTGGGATACCTGTTATTCCTCTCTGCACCCTAAAGTTAAATGTTACTGATTTCAACATTGTGTTGCATGTGGTAGTTTTCTATAGTTATAGCTTAATTTAGAGAAAAGCAGCAAATGACTTTTTTTACCTTTCTAAATTTTAAACACAATTTTGTTGTTGTTATTTAGTTGCTAAGTCATGTCTGACTCTTTGTGACCCCATGGACTGTAACCTGCCAGACCCCTCTGTCCTTGGGGTTTCCCAGGCAAGAATACTTGAGTGGGTAGCCATTTCCTACTCCAGGGAAATTCCCAACTCCAGGGGCTATTCCCAACCCAGGGAGCGAACCTGCGTCTCCTGCATTGGCAGGTGTATTCTTTATCACTGAGCCACCCAGGAAGCCCTTAAACACACCACAGAAAGACGTCATTTCTGTCTCCTGTTTGTCTACCCCATTGTTCCACCCAATCCTAGAAATATTTTGTCAGTTTTAATAAAGATATAAAATATTTCCATCACCCCAGAAAATTCTGTGTTCCTTTGTAGTTGCTTCCTTCCCCTAACCCCCAGTTCCTGGTAACCACTGATCTGATCCCTATAGTTTTGCCCTTTCCACACTGTCCTATAACAGAAGCATGTATTATGTGGCCTTTTTTGGTCTGGCATTTTTCATAATGCTTTATGATATATCCATGTTGCTGCTGGTATTAGTAGTTTATTCTTTTTATTAGTAGAAGAGTATTCTATTATATGGCTGGACCACAATTTGTTGACACTTACCAGTTGATGGACATTTGGGTTGTTTTTAGTTTGGGACAGTTATGAATAAAACTGCCATATTTACAGGGCTTTGCGTGAACATACATTTTCATTCCTTTTGAGTGGGATTGCTTTGTCAAATATTAAGTATATATTTCACCTTAAAAATGCCAAACTGTTTTTAAAGTGGCTATAGTACTCTTTATCAAAAAGTATGAAGTTTTCAGTTACTCCACATACTTGCTGTTACATGATATTATCAGGTTTTGTTTTTAATTTTAGCTGTATAGTAGGAATGGGACAGATAAGTTTTGAATCCATACCTTTACACCTTGGAGATTGACCCATACTTGATAGATATTGTTCTTTAAAAAAAATATGAGATCAATTTTCTTAGAAACCACTATCTTTACTAGAAGGTAAACTAGTTTACAGAAATTCAGAGTAATTTCTTATAAGATAAAATTTGGAACTAGGCTACATTTGTCTGGTACACATTCAATAAATCTTATCTCTCTCCTTTCCTATATCTTATATTCAAGAGTCATCATAGCCCAACCATTAAAATTATACAATCTAAATTGAATTGTCACATAGGGTTTCTTTTTCTTTTTTGTTCTTTCAGCTTTAAGTCTCAGTGTAAGCCTGATTTCACACTTGAAAAGACACACCTTGGGGTTTTTTGTTTGCTTTAGTTTTTTAAAAACATTTATTTTATGATGGAGTTTAGTTATTTGCAATGTTGTGTTACTTTCAGGTATATAGCCAAGTGATTCAGTTATACATATACATATGCCTATTTTTTTTTAAAAAGACACTTTGAATGACAGTCCTCTCAATAGGAAAATGCTAAGTAAATCTATGCATCTCGTGTAATGAAGAAATGAGATCCGTTTTCTTTATTCATAAGCAAGGTATAGTTGGAGATAGGAGGCATAAGGCGGACAGTCACTGGGCTTGAAAGCAAAACACCTCAGTTTTAGTCTTTACTCTCTTTCCAGTAGGATGGGTGACACTGAGGTAAATTAGTCCCTTTGGGTCTCACCTAAAAACACAGAGCATATTTCGGTCAATTTTCATCACTTGTAGTAGTTACATTCTATAAAGTTGCTGCAAATACCAAATTAACAAACACCAACCAAACCATTGTTTCTAGGAGAAACACAGGGTTAGTTTCTTGCAAGCCTCTGGTCACATTTTGTTAATCAATCACTACATAACTTTGCTTTTTCTGTGCTTCTGTTTAAAGACACCATATTTAATCTATGCTGTTGATTTATTTAACACATAATCTACAGCCAACAGCACCATAGTTTATGCCTCCTGAACAGAGCTCATCTAACACACATATGTTTTTTTCATAAGGTACAACACAGCCTTCTTGTGCTTGTACCATAAACAGCGCTTCAGCGCTATACTCGGGGGCCATTTTAACAGTGAAATCACCTCCAAAAAAGCACAAAAATGGGAAAAGTGTAGCACTAAATAGACTGTGCACAGTCCACTTGTTTATAGCCTAAGAGCTGAAATAAGGAAGTGGGTTGTTACCCTATTTGACCTCCGCTGGGGAAATATACACTGGAGGACTCACATTTTTTGCCACTTTGTGCACGTCCATAAATGACTGTGAAAGTGCTGTGAATATTGATTTTGGAATTACAAATGAATCTTAGAGAGTAGGCTAATTTACAAATACAAATTCTGCTATAATGAGGATTGATTGACTGCATTTGCTACATGGATCATGTGTGTTGTTTATGGGAATGGACATGTCAATGCTTTTATTATTGCTTAGCATGGGTGTTTTCTCTAGCCAGGGGCTAAGAAATCTAACATTTATTAGAAAAAAAAAGAAATCTCTATACTTAAATATCTCACTCAAACACTATAAGTAGATTAGGGAATCCAGACAGCTAAATGGAACTGTTTATTTACCTTAAAAAAATACGTGTTACTCCTTGAAGATAACATCTTGTTGAAGAGTCTTTACTGGCAAAAACAATAGCTCCATTGTTCGACTTCTTTAAGGTGGGTGAGGGCTTGTTGGAACCCGACTTCTTTTATGAACACTTGCAGCTGTCTTGTAGGCTCCTTTATAAATGAAGTGGTCATTCATCACTTCTATTCTTGGCCCAGAGAGTAGTTATCACAACTCAAAGGTGCTTTATAAACATTTGCAATCATCAGTTTATTTGTAGACTCCTTTCAGTATAGACAGATTTTTTCACATAAAAATTTAATTTTGCTTACTTTAATTTCTATGGTATAAGTTTCATTTTCTAAAATATAATACAGATGTTTTAATGGCAATGTTAGCTTTATTAAATCAAGGAAACTCTGATACATCAATGCCTTGAGCTAATCAGGTTGCAGATATGATCTCATGGGAATCTAGTGCTTCTGGGAAGGATGAAATTTCATTGCTGGTTACCTTTTTTTCTGCCCCCTTTTTGGAAGGCACACCCTTCTCAGCCCACATTTCTTTGATTCTTTCACTGACAAAGTACAAACTCATTTGACTGGCAAGAACCCTCACACCTCCTTTCTGCTTTAATTTTCATTAAAAAAAAAATCTATTTTAATGACCTCATTCTTGATCCATTCAGGTTTTGTTTTGTTTTGTTTTGTTTTTAAGAAACCAGTGGTTTTGCTGGAACACAGACAGACAGATACCTTGATAAGTAGGTGAATGGAATTCAACTTCCACCAACATCTGTTTAACATTATCAAGCTCTTGCTGGTTATTTTCATTTCTATAGTGTGATTCAATTTTAGGTAAGGTGTTTTTTTATAATTCAGGCAGGGGGGAAATCCAGAATGTGTGGTAGATATAAACATGAAAGC
Source organism: Bison bison bison (assembly GCF_000754665.1). Classification (NCBI taxonomy): domain Eukaryota; kingdom Metazoa; phylum Chordata; class Mammalia; order Artiodactyla; family Bovidae; genus Bison; species Bison bison. The sequence goes on along the minus strand of NW_011494740.1, from coordinate 2,884,328 downwards.
GGAAGCACGTTTTATCCATAGGGCCCACCCACATTCTCAGGGTTGTCCTCTCTGGAGCCGAGCATCTGAAGACTTCTAATGCCTCACTCCATACTTATCTTCTCCTTGTAATTATCCAGATTTTCCCATAACTACTCCTTGTCAAAATCTCCCTAGTCAGTGCCCCATAACCTACTCTGAAAATAATCTGATAGTCTCATTCATTGTCAAGTGTTAATGGCTGATAATAGCTAAATGTCTTGTTTCTCTGAGACATCTGCATTTTATCTGAATATGCTTATACAAAGAAAATCTTAATGCAAAACAATCAGGTCATTTTCTTGAACAGAAAGATTTCAACCAAGTAGGTTTAGAGGAGAATTTATTTATTCAAGAGAGTTCTCCTTGTGTCTCTCAAATCATGTCCAAAGAAGTGACTACCTATTCTGTTTATGTCCAATGGGTCCTGGAAAAGTGACAAAGTAATGTCTTTCCTGACTGTAAGATATATATTTGCAGGGGACTTTGCAAGGCATGTTGGGAGAAGTTTGTGTATTTAATCCAGAAAATGGTATCAGCTTCCAAAATTTCTTGAAGCAGTTATAATGACCAAAAAAGCAATTTCAAGAGCTCTTAGCTTGATAAATTCCTTGGAGTAACTCAGTTTAAGTGACGATTTAAAGAAAAAACTCTTGGCATGGGGCATGTGACAGGAATACCTGTGGTGAGCCACTCTCCAGCCATTACATGTGGTTCTGAGATGGAGCCACAGCCTCTGTGGCCCACCTTTGCCCACTTTTGCTTCTTCTATGTCCCTCATGCTTACAGGGAAGGAGAACAACCATGTGGGCATGGAGGAAAGCTTTAAGCACAAACTGAAGAGCTGCCCTTCTTAGGACACAGCTGCAGGAGGCAGAAGTAACAAGCCAAGAGCACTTGGGCTTTCAGCCCTGAGAAGAGGGAGACAGGAAGGGCAAGAATAGTACCTGGATGGCACGGAGGAGAGGCCGGGTCAAGTGGGGTCTCTCTCTGGAGTGAGTAAGAACAAGTGCATTCAACATATGTTGCTGGACTCCAAGTTGTTAGGTTCTTAGGAATATTTGAAAGGGGAAAGTGAAAGTCGCTCAGTTGTGTCCGACTCTTTGTGACCACATGGACTATACAGTCCATGGAATTCTCCAGGCCAGCTGAGCCCAGGGAAGCCCAAGAATACTGGAGTGGGTAACCTTTCCCTTCTCCAGGGGATCTTCCCAACCCAGGAACTGAACCAGGGTCTCTTGCATTGCAGGCAGATTCTTTACCAACTGAGCTATCGGGGAAGCGAATAAGACTCAAATCCCAGTTTGGGTGCATGTGTCCCTAAATGTGACAATACACGGCCATTGGATACCTGGGAGGCGGGCCTCGTGTGCTTTGTCATCTTTTTTAGTGTGTTCACTTTGGGAGGAACTGTAGCAACATCCTGAGCTTCCCAGTGGCTCTGTGGTAAAGAATCTGCCTGCAATGCAGGAGACACAGGTTCAATCCCTAGGTCAGGAAGATTCCTGGAGGAGGGCATGGCAACCCACTCCAGTATTCTTGCCTGGAGAATTCCATGGACAGAGGAGCCTGGTGGGCTACAGTCCATGGAGTCATAAAGAGTTGGATATGACTGAGTGACTGAGTATGCACAGAGCAACTTCCCAGATGTCCAACTGGACACAGTATTTTGACAGAAGAAAAATCATGTTTCAAAGGTAAATTGATGTTTCTGATTTTTTCACTATTATTATAAAATAAGATGCCTAATTTCTGCTTCAAATCAATAGGATTTCATTTTAAAATATCCTTATCAATTTCCTTCTATAGTTCACTACCATAGGAGAATGGGTATGGAGAAAAACACCCTTTGCCTTTTTTATCACATACATCTGAACAGTTACTTAGGCTGTCAGGCATCCAGACATGTAAGGGGATTATGGCTGCACCAAGACTTTAGGGAGATGGCCAAGATTCAGTTAGATCTGTATTTGTGTTTGTGGGAATCCATAGGGAAACTCTGCTGAAAGAAATGCTGTAATTCCTTATGTAATATGAATTGTGTAAGTAAAGATCATTTGGGGATGACAGAGGATGAAATGGCTGGATGGCATCACCGACTTGATGGACATGAGTCTGAGTGAACTCCGGGAGTTGGTGATGGACAGGGAGGCCTGGCGTGCTTCGATTCATGGGGTTGCAAAGAGTCGGACACGACTGAGTGACTGAACGGAACTGAACTGAAAGATCATTTAATAGTGATTTCCTGTAAAGGACAGACAGAAAAGCAAATCTGTGTCATCAAGAAGATTTTAAAAAATATTCTTTTTTTGAAAAATAACAATGGATTTTGCTAGAATACTGGAGTGGGTTGCTATGCCCTTCTCCAGGGAATCTTCCCAACCCAGGGATTGAATCAGCATTTCTTGTGTCTCCTACAGTGGCAGGTGGATTCTTTATCATTGGCACCAACTGGGAAGCCCTCTTCCTATAAAGAAATCATAGCTTTTTATTTGAGATCAACCTTACATGAGCAGGAAGAAAAGAATCACAGAATGCGTTTTTCTTTAAATCTTAAAAAAACCCAACAACAAACTTTCCTCTGCAGAATTATTGAGGATTTCCTCTGACTCTTGGCAGATGAGTTACAAAACTGAGTTAACATCCTCAGATGTGGACTCCTCCTACCCCACCCTGACTCTATTCCAGCAAAATCCATTCTTATTTTTCAAAAAGGCATATTTTTTTAACCTTCTTGATGACGCAAATTTGCTTTTCTGTTCTAAGCTATGCCTGGAGATTTGAAGATACTACAGTTTCTCTACCTGTCTTTTCAAATGCACAGTTTTGGAACAAGATGCTAGTCTGAGTGTGACATTTATTAAATATGTGCTTGATGGAAAACTTTTTCAAGTTCATGATAAAATTCAGAGTCAAGGATCTAGTGCTGGCCATGTTTACTGGATGTACACATCTGTTTAGTTCTTGGCTCTCACTCTTTCTGCACTGGGAAGCGTGGGGTCTGTGGAATGGGGCTTATTGGTAGACAGGAGGGTCTCAATTCTGGTATTGCCTCTACTTAGCACTAGAACTCTACAACAGTCACCTCACCTCCCTTGGCCTCAGTTACCTCTGCTTTAAATTGAAGAGCATGTTCTACAACCTCTAAACTACTTTATGTTTCTGAGATCCAGGGTGGTGCCCTCTAGAAGAAAGCACATGCTGGGAATTGCCTTTGCAGCTGATTGAGGCTGTGTGTATGGAAGGCTTGGCTCTCACTCAGGTCTGTGATTTTCTTGCTTCACAGTTTGCATCACTTAGATCGTGTCTGTGCCACCCCACCCTTTGTGTCAAACACTGGACTGGAATAAAATGAGGCAACAGTGACCCTGTGGGTGAACTGAGAATAAATAGCTCATTCCTTCTCTGGTTGTGGAAAAGCTCAGCAAATCTCAAGGGGAATTATCTACGAATCCATGTCTGCAGGAGAGACCCACATTCAAAGGATAATTTGTGTTTACTTTAGGACAGAAAATTATTTTTAAGATCTGTGAAATGTATATTTCTTAACAGGACTCTAAGATTTGAAGCTGTGGAGTGTACTATTAGAATCATAGACTGGAAGTAACTTCAATCATATCCAGAATCTGAGTCACGTTTGGCCAGATTGTTCTATAGAGCTCCCCAAGGTCACCATCCTTGCCTGTGTCCTCCAACACCACAGAGCCCTATTTTGATGCCAGCTTCAACCACATGATAATTAGCCTCTTCCTAATCTCATTTATCTTAGTAGATTTCAAAAAGCTACATGTTACTAGCCTAGATCAGTTCAATTCAGTCACTCAGTTGTGTCTGACTCTTTGCAACCCCAAAGGCTCTCAACCTAGATAGCTGCAGTTTTTTTTTTTTTTTAATGTGTATGAATGTATATTTTTAGGAAGACTAGGCTGAACTGAAAACTATTGACTAACTGCAGATTACAATTTTAGACATTTTTATTCCTAGACTAATATAATAAAAGTTAAATGTCAGGCTAGTTGCAATCATTCTACTTACTGAACTGCTTCTGCATGGATTGAAATCGGAAAATTGCATAGAGACATGGGTACATCACCACAAAATTGGGATTAGTTACGTTTACTGCATATTTTCAGGATAAATTGCCCTTTGTTATATTGGTGCTCCAAGAGATTGAGAGACCCAACATATGAGGCAGCATTCATTTCAAATAATATTTGATTTACCAAAATTCTAATACAACAAAAACTTGATCTGTCCCTAGAAGTTGATAGATATCTAATGGAATTTGCCTTTAGAATTTAGAACCAAAATCCTAGAAGGTATACAGTTCAAGCTTTTGTTTTTACAGATAATAACATTGAGGTTTGGGAATGTTATACCAGTTAACATAATAACACTGTAGCTGCTGCTGCTGCTGCTGCTTCTAAGTTGCTTCAGTTATGTCCGACTCTGTGCAACCCCATAGACAGCAGCCCACTAAGCTCCTCTGTCCCTGGGATTCTCCAGGCAAGAATACTGGAGTGGGTTGCCATTTCCCTCTCCAATGCATGAAAGTGAAAAGTGAAAGTGAAGTCGCTCAGTCGTGCCCGACTCTTAGCGATCCTATGGACTGCAGCCTGCCAGGCTTCTCCGTCCATGGGATTTTCCAGGCGAGCGTACTGGAGTGGGGTGCCATTGCCTTCTCCAGATAACACTACTATTCAAGCAAAACTAGGTCTGCTAAAGTAACTTTCCAATACCTGAATAACCTTCAGTATTGTTAAAAGAAAAAAAGAAAAGAGAAGCTTGCAAATTTTAGAGATTTAAAATTTATTGCACATGCAACAGCATTGAGTTCCTTAATGTAAGATTCTGTGCTTGTCATGGCGGCAGGCGGGGGCAACAGGAAGGCACGGAAACAGAGCATGTGGTCTTCTGGGGAAGTAACCATAAATACAAAGTCACCAAGCCTGATAGTAAAAATAACAGCTAATGTCTCGAAAGAAAAAGAACAACCAGTTCTCAGACCAGTTTGAGTCTTTATGTTTATAAAATTCCTACAGCTTGATCTGTACTATAATTTCATAGGTTTGACTAAGTAAGAAACTGTATTTAACAAACCATCTCAACTTTTCATTTGAAGCCCACCTTTGTGATAATGAAGAATCTGTTTAAGTTTTTGTTATTCCTTCATTATTAATATTTTACTTTTGAGCGGGAGTCAGCAAACTTTTTCAGTAAAAGACCAGATAGGAAATGCTTCAGACTTTGTGAGCCATACAGTACTTGTTAAATTCAACTCTGCTATTTTTACAAAAACAGGTGGCGATTGGATTTGGTCCATGAGCCACAGTTTGCCCTTTATAGTATGAACTTAAGAGATAACATTGCCCTCACTTGCTTCACTTCACCCGAGAGAGGTTGGCAAAAGTTAGGCCTATGGATAAAGGTCTTACCTGGTTTTCTAGATGATTAGGTTTGGGAGACTGGGATTCTTGACAGCAGATCTCTTGCCCACACTCATAGTCCACACATTAAATCACTGTACTCTATTTGTCATATAACAGCTGTGTCAATGGAAACAATGAGAGTTGTAAGTCCAGTGTGACCACTTAAGGTTGGAGAACAGAAGCATACTCAGGATGGTGAAGTTGATAGTGCTTTTATGTCACTTCTAGGGGATTAAATTAAGAAGAAAACTAAGCTAGTCACAAAACTAAACCTGCTGCGTGGCCTTCTTCTTGCCCATCTTTGGCCTTGGGCAAAGTCCTTCCTTACATGACAGATGCATGGATTTATGTGTTTTAGACACCTTTATAGTAATGGTAGCATTTATCACTTGTAAAGATGATTTAGAACAATAAATTTAACATGTTGAGGACACAGACTTTTATTTCCAGCTGTGATATTTTGGTAAAATAACTAGACCAGTCTGGGTCTCTGTTGACCTCATTTGTTAGGCCCGCCACTAACATGCCATGATTCCACTCCCTAGAGCACCCAGAATAATGCCTAGTGCAAAGAAGTTACTCAATAAATAATGATGCATGAACTCAGTCCTTTCCTCACTAAAGCCCATTCTTCTGATGGCAAGTCAAATATTTTAATTTCATTCAAAGAGTAAAGACGCCCCATGTTTTCATGTCATTACTGTAGCAAGTCTACTAGGATGTACTTTGGCCTAGCAATAATTGACCATTTTGAAAAACACTTGCTAAAACTGTACAGTTGTATTTCTTTCATGAACCCTGCTATTAAAAGAAATGGGAGGGTTTAGTTGTTGACCTGCCCATATTCTGTCACCATAACCAATAAGGTTTCTGAATTGTCTTAGGCCTCGAAGCAGGAGAGATTGGTAGAACTTGAGAAAGAACTTGAATTAGGATCATGGATCCTTAAAGATGATTTATCTTAGATACCTGAAGTTTGGCTTTATATTCATATTGAGAAGGTTTGGCTTGTGTGTGGAAGAGAAGGAGAGCATGGGAAACAAGCTATGAATAACCAGTGAGAAGTCTCCACCCCCCTGGTTATCTGTTATCCCTGCACTCTCACTATTAGAAATTAAATAATGTGAATTGGTTTCCCTTAGTGGAGAAGGCAATGGCACCCCACTCCAGTACTCTTGCCTGGAAAATCCCATGGACAGAGGAGCCTGGAAGGCTGCAGTCCATGGGGTCTCTGAGGGTCAGACATGACTGAATGACTTTACTTTCACTTTTCACTTTCATGCATTGGAGAAGGCAATGGCAACCCACTCCAGTGTTCTTGCCTGGAGAATCCCAGGGAAGGGGGAGCCTGGTGGGCTGCCGTCTGTGGGGCCACACAGGGTCGGACATGACTGAAGCAACTTAGCAGTGATAGAATATGGGCTTTCCTGGTGGCTTAGATAGTGAAGAGTCTGTCTGCAATGCAGGAGATGTGGGTTTGATCCCTGGGATGAGAAGATCCTCTGGAGAAGAGAATGACACCCTACTCCAGTATTCTTGCCTGGAGAATTCCATGGACAGAGGAGGTTAGAAGGCTACAGTTCATGGTGTTGCAAAGAGTTGGACATGACTGAATGACTAACAGGCAACATGTGAGTGTGTGCACACACACACACACACACACACACACTGATACAAACATTTACCATGAAAATAGAAATCCCTTATTTCTTTATCAGTCTTTCCACCTTACCAGGAATTGGCTCTTCAGATCTTTTCCAGTTGACAATTAGCCAATCAGAGCTTTAAGGAAGGGAGGCCTCTATCCATGAGGGTAGAGAAGCCTCTACCCTCTACCTGACAGAAGCCAGGAGTTGGGATAAATGTGCTAAAACTGGAAGCAAGAAGATGCTGAAATTTTTGTCTACAGATAGTCTAGTACCAATAAAATGGAAGCTTGCTACAAACTATAATTCTTTTAAAATGATTTAAATGTTGCAAGTCCTTTCTAATTAAAGATAAAATAAATCAATAAGAAAAAAGGAAAGAGAGAGAAGATAAAGGAGGAGGAAAAGAAAGAAAGAGAAAGGAAGCAAGCTTGAGGGGACAGTACCTGGTTAATTGACATTTCTGAGTTACTGATTGCTTCTTGTGAGCCAGTTCTCAGGCATTGGGGATACTGAAGTGAACAAAAAAAGACAATTGTGCTTTCATATAGCTTACATTCTAGAGGAAAGACAGATGTGAATTATTTAATAGAATTCTAAACAACTAATACAGAGATCACGGTTATTCACTAATAAGAGCCTTCCAAGGAGAAACCAGGTCTAGGCTGGGGTGTCAGGGAAGGCGTCCATAAGAAGGAAATCTGAAGCCAAGGCAGAAGGATGGGAAAGAGTTTGCCAGGTTAGCAGAAGAGTGAGACTCAGAGCCTCCTTGAGGGAAGAACTAGCTCTGAGCAGACATCCTGCTGTGGATGGAGTAAGGTGGAGAAAGAAAAGGTTGGCCAGTGTGACTGGAACGTAGCAAGCAAGTGAAAAGTGCTGACAGGTAAGGCTGGAGACAGAGTTACAGGGGCATCTCACACATTGGGGTTCAGTCACATTGAAATCATTGGTTGTCATTGATTAATAAAATTACCATGAAGAAGCTTCATAATGAGGCTTAAGGCTGTCAAATATTTAATTGGGCTTCCCAGGTGGCACTAGTGGTAAAGAACCCACCTGCCAATGCAAGAGACATAAGAGATATGGGTTCAGTCCCTGAATTGGGAAGATCCCCTGGAGGAGGGCATGGCAACCCACTCCAGTATTCTTGCTGGGAAAATCTTCATGGACAGAGGAGCTTGGCAGTCTGCATTCCATACTGTTGCAAAGAGTTGGACATGACTGAAGTGACTTAGCACATGCACAATATTTAACTACCAGGTAGAGGAGTTGAGATTACAAAGACACAAAAAGGAGCAGTCATAGACCTAGGAGAATGGTTGAAGGGAGACAGTGGTCAACTGTGTGTGATAATGCTAAAGTTCTGGTAAGATAAGGTGTGTCTACAGAATCTAGTGACCTAGAAAATACGGTCACTGCTGACCTTACAGGGAGCAGTTTCAGCTGTGTAATGGACACAGGAGCTATTCACAGTGGGCCAAGGGTGAGGGAAATAGAAAGGAAAATCAACGTTGGGAAGTTTGGCTATGAAGAGGAGGGGAGGGAGCAGAACTGGAAGATGATGCGAGGTCAGCTGAGAACAATGTTACTATTATTTTTTTCTCAGAGTAGTTGTAGATTCACAGCAAAACTGAGAGGAAAGCACAGAGATTTCCCATATGTTCCTTGCCCCTACATATGCATCAGATCAGATCAGATCAGTCCCTCAGTCGTGTCCGACTCTTTGTGACTGTATGAATCACAGCACGCCAGGCCTCCCTGTCCATCACCATCTCCCGGAGTTCACTCAAACTTACGTCCATCGAGTCGGTGATGCCATCCAGCCATCTCATCCTCTGTTGTCCCCTTTTCCTTCTGCCCCCAATCCCACCCAGCATCAGAGTATTTTCCAATGAGTCAACACTTTGCATGAGGTGGCCAAAGTACTGGAGTTTCAGCTTTAGTATCATTCCTTCCAAAGAAATCCCAGGGCTTATCTCCTTTAGAATGGACTGGTTGGATTCCAAGGGACTCTCAAGAGTCTTCTCCAACACCACAGTTCAAAAGCATCAATTCTTCAGCGCTCAGCTTTCTTCACAGTCCAACTCTCACATCCATACATGACTACTGGAAAAACCATAGCCTTGACTAGATGAATCTTTGTTGGCAAAGTAATGTCTCTGCTTTTCAATACGTTACCTAGGTTGGTCATAACTTTTCTTCCAAGGAGTAAGTATCTTTTAATTTCATAGCTGCAGTTACCAGCAGTGATTTTGGAGCCCCCCAAAATAAAGTCTGACACTGTTTCCACTGTTTCCCCATCTATTTCCCATGAAGTGATGGGACCAGATGCCTAGCCTCCCCCATAATCAACAGTCCCCACCAGAGTGGTACATTTGTTCCAGTTGGTGAACCTGCATTAACACTTCATAATCACCCAAAATGTATAATTTACATTACAATTCACACTTGGTGTTGTACATTCCATGTGTTTAGACAAACGTATAATGATAAATATTGATCATTATACTTGTATGGAGTAGTTGCACTGTCTTAAATATCATCTGCTCCACCTATTCATTTTTCTCCCTCACCCTCCTAACCTCAGGCAAGCACTGATGTTTTTATTGTCTTCATAGTTTTGCCTTTTCAAAATGTCATATAATTGGAGTAATAAATAGTCCTTTCAGATTGGCGTCTTTAATTTATTAATATGCACTTAAGGTTTGTCCATGTTTTTCAAGGCTTGATAGCTCATTTCTTTTTAGCACTGAATAATATCAATATTCTAGGCAATGGCACCCCACTTCAGTACTCTTGCCTGGAAAATCCCATGGACAGAGGAGCCTGGTAGGCTGCAGTCCATCGGGTTGTGAAGAGTAGGACGTGACTGAGCGACTTCACTTTCACTTTTCACTTTCACGAACTGGAGAAGGAAATGGCAACCCACTCCAGTGTTCTTGCCTGGAGAATCCCAGGGATGGTGGAGCCTGGTGGGCTGCCATCTCTGGGGTTGCACAGAGTCGGACACAACTGAAGCAACTTAGCAGGAATGAGTGAACTAAAATGGACTGGAATGGGTGAATTTAACTCAGATGACCATTATATCTACTACTGTGGGCAAGAATCCCTTAGAAGAAATGGAGTAGCCATCACAGTTAACAAAAGAGTCCAAAATGCAGTACTTGGATGCAATCTCAAAAACGACAGAATGATCTATGTTCGTTTCCAAGGCAAGCCATTCAACATCACCATAATCCAAGTCTATGCCCCGACCAATAATGCTGAAGAAGCTGAAGTTGAACAGTTCTATGAAGACCAACAAGACCTTTTAGAACTAACACCCCCAAAAGATGTACTTTTCATTATAGGGGACAGGAATGCAAAAGTAGGAAGTCAAGAAACACCTGGAATAACAGGCAAATTTGGCCTTAGAGTACAGAATGAAGCAGGGCAAAGGCTAATAGAGTTCTGCCAAGAGAACACACTGGTCATAGCAAACACCCTCTTCCAACAACACAAGAGAAGACTCTACACATGGACATCACCAGATGGTCAACACCGAAATCAGATTGATTATATTCTTTGCAGCCAAAGATGGAGAAGCTCTATACAGCTGACATACAGAAGCTCTATGTCAGCAAAAACAAGACCAGGAGTTGACTGTGGCTCAGATCATGAACTCCTTATTGCCAAATTCAGACTTAAATTGAAGAAAGTGGGGAAAACCACTAGACCATTCAGGTATAAGCTAAATCAAATCCCTTATGATTATACAGTGGAAGTGACAAATAAATTTAAGGGACTAGATTTGATAGACAGAGTGCCTGATGAACTATGGACTGAGGTTCCTGACATTGTACAGGAGATAGGGAGCAAGACTATCCCAAGAAAAAGAAATGCAAAAAAGAAAAATGGCTGTCTGAGGAGGCCTTACGAATAGCTGTGAAAAGAAGAGAAGTGAAAAGCAAAGGAGAAAAGGAAAGATATAAGCATCTGAATGCAGAATTCCAAAGAATAGCAAGAAGAGATAAGAAAGCCTTCCTCAGCAATCAATGAAAAGAAATAGAGGAAAACAACAGAATGGGAAAGACTAGAGATCTCTTCAAGAAAATTAGAGATACCAAGGGAACATTTCATGGAAAGATGGGCTCGATAAAGGACAGAAATGGTATGGACCTAACAGAAGCAGAAGATATTAAGAAGAGGTGGCAGGAATACACAGAAGAACTGTACAAAAAAGGTCTTCATGACCCAGATATTCACAACGATGTGATCACTCACCTAGAGCCAGCCATCCTGGAATGTGAAGTCAAGTGGGCCTTAGAAAGCATCACTACAAACAAAGCTAGTGGAGGTGATGGAATTCCAGTGGAGCTATTGCAAATCCTGAAAGATGACGCTTTGAAAGTGCTTCACTCAATATGCCAGCAAATTTGGAAAACTCAGCAGTGGCCACACTACTAGAAAAGGTCAGTTTTCATTCCAATCCCAAAGAAAGGCAATGCCAAAGAATGCTCGAACTACCGCACAATTGCACTCATCTCACACGCTAGTAAAATGATGCTCAAAATTCTCCAAGCCAGGCTTTAGCAATACGTGAACTGTGAACTTCCAGATGTTCAAGCTGGTTTTAGAAAAGGCAGAGGAACCATAGATCAAATTGCCAACATCTGCTGGATCATCAAAAAAGGAAGAGAGTTCCTGAAAAACATCTGTTTCTGCTTTATTGACTATCCCAAAGCCTTTGACTGTGTGGATCACAACAAACTGTGGAAAATTCTGAAAGAGATGGGAATACCAGACGACCTGACCTGCCTCTTTGAGAAATCTGTATTTAGGTCAGGAAGCAACAGTTAGAACTAGACATGGAACAACAGACTGGTTCCAAAAAGGAAAAGGAGTACATCAAGGCTGTATATTGTCACCCTGCTTATTTAACCTATATGCAGAGTACATCATGAGAAAGGCTGGGCTGGAGGAAGCACAAGCTGGAATCAAGATTGCCGGGAGAAATATCAATAACCTCAGATATGCATATGACACCACCCTTATGGCAGAAAATGAAGAGGAACTAAAGAGCCTCTTGATGAAAGTGAAAGAGGACAGTGAAAATGTTGGCTTAAAGCTCTCAGCATTCAGAAAACTAAGATCATGGCATCTGGTCCCATCACTTCATGCAAAATAGATGGGGAAATAGTGGGAACAGTGGCTGACTTTATTTTACTGGGCTCCAAAATCATTGCAGATGGTGATTGAAGCCATGAAATTAAAAGACACTTACTCCTCAGAAGAAAAATTATGACCAATCTAGACAGCATATTAAAAAGCAGTGATGTTACTTTGTCAACAATGGTCCTTCTAGTCAAGGCTATGGTTTTTCCAGTAGTCATGTATGGATGTGAGAGTTGGACTATAGAGAAAGCTGAATACTGAAGAACTGATGGTTTTGAACTGTTGTGTTGGAGAAGAGTCTTGACAGTCCCTTGGACAGCAAGGAGATCCAATCAGTTCATCCTTAAGGAAATCAGTCCTGAATATTTATTGGAAGGACTAATGCTGAAGCTGAAGCTCCAATACTTTGGCCACCTGATGCAAAGAACTGACTCATTTGAGAGAGACCCTAATGCTGGGAAAGATTGAAGGCAGGAGGAGAAGGGAACGACAGAGGATAAGATTATTGGATGGTATCACCGACTCAATGGACATGAGTTTGGCTGAACTCTGGGAGTTGGTGATGGACAGGGAGACCTGGCATGCTGAGGTTCATGCGCTTGCTAAGAGTTGGACACAATTGAGCGACTGAACTGAACTGAACATTTCATTGTCGGGTTATACCATGGTTTATTCATCCATTCTACTTAAGCTATCTACTTAAGGACATCTTGATTGCTTCCAGGCTTTGGCAAACATGAATAAAGATGTGAATAGCATCCAAGTATAGATTTTTGTGTGGATGTAAATTTTCAATTTATTCAGGTAAATCTCAAGGAGCATGATTACCGGATCACAGATAAAAGTATATTTAGTTTTGTAAGAAACTACCAAATTGTGTTCCAAAGTCGCCTTACCATTTTGCATTCCTACCAGTAATGAACGAAAACTACTGTTGCTCCATTCTTCCCAGCATTTCATGGTATCAGTGTTCTAGTCACTGGCTATTTTGATAGGTATGTACTAGTATCTCACTGTTATTCTAATTTGCATTTCCCTGATGTTATATGCTTTTGAACTGTGGTATTGGAGAAGACTCTTGAGAGTCCCTTGGACTGCAAGGAAATCCAACCAGTCCATTCTGAAGGAGATCAGCCCTGGGATTGCTTTGGAAGGAATGATGCTAAAGCTGAAACTCCAGTACTTTGGCCATCTCATGAGAAGAGTTGACTCATTGGAAAAGACTCTGATGCTGGGAGGG
>NW_011494740.1:2867964-2870741 GCF_000754665.1 Bison bison bison | reverse complement strand
GGCGTGCTGTGATTCATGGGGTCACAAAGAGTCGGACATGACTGAGCGGCTGAACTGAACTGAACTGAAAGTAAAACAAGACTAGGAATGTTCAGGCCTGCTTGAGACTGATTTTTCAGAGGATATTTCTTATTGTCTACCCTTTGAGCCTACACCTCAGAGAAGGTTTCTCTCTATGCTCTTGATGCTGTCTTAGCATTAAACTGGTGGTGGTGGTTGTTCAGTTCAGTTCAGTCACTCAGTTGTGTCTGACTCTTTGTGACCCCATGGACTGCAGCACTCTAGGCTTCCCTTGTCCTTCACCAACTCCTGAAGCTTGCTCAAAATTATGTTCATCAAGTCGGTGATGCCATCCAACCATCTTATCCTCTGTTGTGTCCTTCTCCTCCTGCCTTCAATCTTTCCCAGCATCAGGGTCTTTCCCAATGAGTCACTTCTTCATATCAGGTGGCCAGAGTATTGGAGTTTCAGCTTCAGGATCAGTCCTTCCAATGAACACTCAGGATCCATATCCTTTAGGATTGACTAGTTTGATCTCCTTTCAGTCCAAGGGACTCTCAAGAGTCTTTGCCAACACCACAGTTCAAAAGCATCAATTCTTCAATGATCAGCTTTCTTTATACTCCAACTCTCACATCCATAAACAACTACTGAAAAACCATAGCTTTGCATAAACAGACCTTTGTTGGCAAAGTAATGTTCTGCTCTTTAATATATTGTCCACATTGGTCATAGCTTTTCTTCCAAGGAGCAAGTGTCTTTTAATTTCATGGCTACAGTCACCAACTGCAGTGATTTGGAGCCCAAGAAAATAAAGTCGGATTGTTTCTATTGTTTCCCCATCTTCTTGCCATAAAGTAATGGGACTGGATGCTATGATCTTCGTTTTCTGAATGTTGAGTTTTAAGCCAACATTTTCACTCTCCTCTTTCACTTTCATCAAGAGGCTCTTTAGTTCTTTTTCACTTTCTGCCATAAGGGTGGTGTCATCTGCATATCTGAGGTTGTTGATATTTCTCCCTGCAATCTTGATGCCAGCTTGTGCTTCATCCAGACTGGCATTTTGCATGATATACTCTGCATATAAGTTAAATAAGCAGGGTGACAATATACAGCCTTGACGTACTCCTTTCCCAATTTGGAACTAGTCTGTTTTTCCATATCTGGTTCTGTTGCTTCTTGACCTGCATACAGATTTCTTAGGAGGCAGGTCAGGTGGTCTGGTATTCCCATCTCTTGAAGAATTTTCCACGGTTTGTTGTGATCCACACAGTCAAAGGCTTTGACATAGTCAATAAAGCAAAGGTAGATGTTTTTCAGGAACTCTCTTGCTTTTTCAATGATATTCAGCACTTATTGGACAGTTGCCAGGGGGCTTAGGCAGGTTCCCTCTTTTGCTCTGATCCCTGGGTCTTAAGAATGAGGTCTGCCCCTCCTCTATCCAGGGATGAAGTATGTTCTTCTGTTCCTTTCTCCCAGCTTCAGTGTCTCTTCACCTGTGCTCTAGGGCATCAAGCTCATCTTCCCTTCACCCCCAGGAAGTCCGTCTTGTGTTCCATAGGAAAGATAGAAGAGAATGACCTGGATGGTACTTTATGACTTTCCCTCAGTGACTGCTCTAACACTCCTCCCAACCCCTAACTCCCATCCCAGTCTTGCACAATAAAGGAGGTTTTCTCAGGACCCTCTCACTACTTTCAGTCTTTCCTGTAAGCAACCATGAAAGTCATGGAGAAGAGCCCACAAGTGGTTGCAAATTCTCCTTGTATCTGCAGCTCTCAAGGGTTTTATATTCTCTCTCTCTCTCTTTTTTAATATAAATTTATTTATTTTAATTGGAGGTTAATTACTTTACAATATTGTATTGGTCTTGCCATACATCAACATGAATCCACCACAGGTATACACGTGTTCCCCATCCCGAACCCCCCTCCCTCCTCCCTCCCCATACCATCCCTCTGGGTCATCCCAGTACATCAGCCCCAAGCAACCAGTGCCATGCATCGAACCTGGACTGGCGATTCATTTCACACATGATATTATACATGTTTCAATGCCATTCTTCCAAATCATCCCACCCTGGCCCTCTCCCACAGAGTCCAAAAGACTGTTCTATACATCTGTATCTCTTTTGCTGTCTCGCATATGGGGTTATTGTTACCATCTTTCTAAATTCCATATATATGCTTTAGTATACTGTATTGGTGTTTTTCTTTCTGGCTTATTTCACTCTGTATAATATGCTCCAGTTTCATCCACCTCATTAGAACTGATTCAAATGTATTCTATTTAATGGCTGAGTAATACTCCATTGTGTATATGTACCACAGCTTTCTTATTCATTCATCTGCTGATGGACATCTAGGTTGCTTCCATGTCCTGGCTATTATAAACAGTGCTGTGATGAACAATGGGGTACATGTGTCTCTTTCACTTCTGGTTTCCTCAGTGCGTATGCCCCCCAGTGGGACTGCTGGGTCATAAGGCAGTTCTATTTCCAGTTTTTTAAGGACTCTCCACACTGTTCTCCATAGTGGCTGTACTAGTTTGCATTCCCACCAACAGTGTAAGAGGGTTCCCTTTTCTCCACACCCTCTCCAGCATTTATTGCTTGTAGACTTTTGGATCGCAGCCATTCTGACTGGCATGAAATGGTACCTCATAGTGGTTTTGATGTGCATTTCTCTGATAATGAGTGATGTTGAGCATCTTTGCATGTGTTTGTTAGCCATCTGTATGTCTTCTTTGGAGAAATGTCTATTTAGTTCTTTGGCCCT
>NW_011494740.1:2829166-2867864 GCF_000754665.1 Bison bison bison | reverse complement strand
TGGCCCATTTTTTGATTGGGTCATTTATTTTTCTGGAATTGAGCTTCAGGAGTTGCTTGTATAGTTTTGAGATTAGTTGTTTGTCAGTTGCTTCATTTGTTATTATTTTCTCCCATTCTGAAGGCTGTCTGTTCACCTTGCTTGTAGTTTTCTTTGTTGTGCAGAAGCTTTTAAGTTAAATTAGGTCCCATTTGTTTATTTTTGCTTTTATTTCCAATATCCTGGGAGGTGGGTCATAGAGGATCCTGCTGTGATGTATGTCGGAGAGTGTTTTGCCTATGTTCTCCTCTAGGAGTTTTATAGTTTCTGGTCTTACGTTGAGATCTTTAATCCATTTTGAGTTTATTTTTGTGTATGGTGTTAAAAAGTGTTCTAGTTTCATTCTTTTACAAGTGGTTGACCAGTTTTCCCAGCACCACTTGTTAAAGAGATTGTCTTTAATCCTTTGTATATTCTTGCCTCCTTTGTCAAAGATAAGGTGTCCATAGGTATGTGGGTTTATCTCTGGGCTTTCTATTTTGTTCCATTGATCTATATTTCTGTCTTTGTGCCAGTACCATACTGTCTTGATGACTGTGGCTTTGTAGTAGAGCCTGAAGTCAGGCAGGTTGATTCCTCAAGTTCCATTCTTCTTTCTCAAGATCGCTTTGGCTATTCGAGGGTTTTTGTATTTCCATACAAATTGTGAGATTATTTGTTCTAGCTCTGTGAAAAATACCGTTGGTAGCTTGATAGGGATTGCATTGAATCTATGGATTGCTTTGGGTAGTATACTCATTTTCATTATATTGATTCTTCCGATCCATGAACATGGTATATTTCTCCATCTATTAGTGTCCTCTTTGATTCTCTCTCTTTTATTTATTTATTTTTTTAACTCAAGGGTTCTCTAGTCTATTGATAGCCCACAATAGGCCTTTAAGAATTCATTACAACTTTTAACCAAATTCTTCGTACTAGTTTCTATGGCATCCAGTGACATCTGTCTTTGGAAATGCTTGTCTTTTCTTAGATTTCACATTTCCTTACAACCTCAGCTCTTTGATTATATTTTTGTGCTGTGCTTTGTGCTTAGTCGCTCAGTCGTGTCTGACTCTTTGTGAATCCATGGACTATAGCCCACCAGGCTTCTCTGTCCCTAGGGAGTCTCCATGTAAGAATACTGGAGTGGGTTGCCATATCCTTCTCCAGCGAATCTTTCCAACCCAGGGATTGAACCCACATCTCCCACATTTCAGGCAGATTCTTTATGGTCTGAGCACCAGGGAAGCCCAAGCCTGCAAATTTGAAGATTAGGGATAATTTTTTGGTAGTCATAAGGACAGAAACCATGTTTTGTACAGCTTTCTACATCCTAAGTGCAAGTCAGACTTTCAGTGTTTTAGACAAGTTTTGGAATGCTTCTATACTATATTTCTATTTTTAAAATATAGGTATGTATACCCTTTTCAGGCTTTCCTGGTGACTCAGACGATAATGTAGCTGATATGTGGGAGACATGGGTCAATCCCTGAACTGGGAAGATCCCCTGGAAAAGGGATTGACTATCCACTCCAGTATTTTTGCCTGGATAATTCCATGGACAAAGGAGCCTGGCAGACTATAGTCTACTGGGCTTCCCTGGTAGCTTAGTTGGTAAAGAATCCACCTGCAATGCAGGAGACCCCGGTTTGATTTCTGGGTTGGGAAGATCTCCTGGAGGAGGGCATGGCAACCCACCCTGGTATTCTGGCCTGGAGAATCCCCATGGCAGGCTACAGTCCATGGGGTTGCAGAGTTGGACATGACTAAGCACACACTCTTTTAATTAGTTTTCCCAATAAAGTACATTAGAGAATATTTGTCATATGGCAGTATTATCCTGAATAAAAATACTGAATTGCTTGTCCCTCTGAGGACAAGTATCTTCAAAGTGTACATTTTTTCTAATGGAGTGAGTCTGCAAAGAAAATGCTAGTGCCAGCTGTTGCTTTGTCTCTCTCTCTCACTCATATAATCCCTTATTCTATGTTTTATTTCTTTATTTCTGTTTGTAGCACCACCCACATGTTTCCCAGTTTGGACTATTTTTATGAGATATTCCACAAAAAATAATATGCAATTATTCTGAGTTCTAGCACAATCACCCTTTGCCATGAGCTGAGCTATGAGCAGCGAGGACCAGGATCACAGTTAAGGTTTAAATCTCCTTTGGCAAATAACTAACCATCCCTGGCTTCAGTTTCTTCATCTGTGTGGTTTTCCTCCATTCTCACTGGCTGCTCCTTAGTTTCCTTTGCTGATTCATCCTCACTTTACCAACCTCTTTAATTGGAACATCCCAAGATTGAGTTTTGAATCTCTTTTCTATCTTCTTATCCCCTGGTTATCTCATCTAATCTAGTGACTTTGAATACTATCTAAATACTAATAAAGTGGGAATTTTACATTTTCATTCGTTACCCTGTGTTCCACTTCAGATCCATTTATTCAAGTCTCTACTCAATGTCTCCACTTGACTTTTAATAGACATGGAGGTTTCAGCACATCTAAAACTAAGCTCTTGAGTCCATTCTGCAATTTACTTCCCTACAGTCTTTCTCAACTCAGTTAAAGAAAACTCCATCTTTCCATTCACTCAGGTTGAAAAAAATAGAAACGTTTTAAATTTTTATTTATTTTTTTATTGAAGGATGATTGCTTTACAGAATTTTGTTGTTTTCTGTCAAACTTCAACATGAATCAGCCATAGGTATACACATATCCCTTTTGAACCTCTCTCCCATATCCCTCTAACCCCTCTAGGTTGATACAGAGCCTCTGTTTGAGTTTCCTAAGCCATACAGCAAATTCCCCTTGGCTCTCTATTTTACATATGGTAGTGTAAATTTCCATGCTACTCTTCCATACATCTCACCCTCTCCTCCCCTCTCCCCATGTTCATAAATCTATTCTCTATGTCTGTTTCTCCATTGCTGCCCTGCAAATAAATTCTTCAGAACTATTTTTCTAGATCCCTTATATATGTGATAGAATACAATATTTATCTTTTTCTTTTGACTTACTTCACTCTGTATAATAGGTTCTAGGTTTATCCACCTCATTAGAACTGACTCAAATGTGTTCATTTTTATGGCTGAGTAATATTCCATTGTATATATGTACCACAACTTCTTTATCCATTCATCTGTCAATGGACATCTAGGTTGCTTCCATGTTCTAGCTATTGTAAATAGTGCTGCAGTGAACAATGGGATACATGTGTCTTTTTTCAGTTCTGGTTTCCTCAGGGTATATAACTAGGAGTGGGATTGCTGGGTCATATGGTGGTTTTATTCATAGTTTTTTTTTTTTAAGAAATCTCCGTATTGTCAGTGACTGTATCAATTTACATTCCCACCAACAGTGCAAGAGTGTTCCCTTTTCTCCACACTCTCTCAAGAATTTATTGTTTGTAGACTTTTTGATGATGGCCTGGTGCCATCTGATGATTCTGACTGGTGCGAGGTGATATCTCATTGTAGTTTTGATTTGCATTTCTCCAATAATGAGTGAGAGGATGAGATGGTTGGATGGCATCACCAACTCAACAGATATGAGTTCGAGCAAGCTCCAGGAGTCAGTGATGGACAAGGAGGCCTGGTGTGCTGCAGTCCACGGGGTTGCAAAGAGTCAGACACGACTGAGTGACTGAACTGAACTGAATAATGAATGGCGTTGAGCATCTTTTCATGTGTTTGGTAGCCATCTGTATGTCTTCTTTGAAGAAATGTCTGTTTAGGTCTTTTTCACACTTTTTGATTGTGTGTGTGTGTTTTTTTTTTTTTCTTTCTTGTATTGAGTTCTATGAGCTGCTTGTATATTTTGGAAATTAATCCTTTGTCAGTTGTTTCATTTGCTATTATTTCTCCCATTCTAAGGGTTGTCTTTTCACCTTGCTTATAGTTTCCTTTGCTGTGCAAAAGCTTTTAAGTTTAATCAGGTTCCACTTATTTACTTTTGTTTTTATTTCCATTTCTGTAGGAGGTGGGTCATAGAGGATCTTGTTTTTATTTATGTCATTGAGTGTTCTGCCTCTGTTTTCCTCTAAGAGTTTTATAATTTCTGGTCTTACATTTAGGTCTTTAATCCATTTTGAGTTTATCTTTCTGTATGATGTTAGGAAGTGTTCTAATTTCATTCTTTTACATGTAGCTGTCCAGTTTTCCCAGCACCATTTATTGAAGAGGCTGTCTTTGCCCCATTGTATATTCTTGCCTCCTTTGTCAAAAGTAAGGTACCCATAGGTGCATGGGTTTATTTCTGGGCTTTCTATCTTGTTCCATTGGTCTATATTTCTGTTTCTGTGCCAGTACCATACTGTCTTGATGACTGTAACTTTGTAGTATAACCTGAAGCCAGGAGGTTGATTCCTCCAGCTCCATTCTTCTTTTTCAAGACTACTTTGGCTATTTGGGGTCTTTTGTGTTTCCATATGACTTGTGAAATTTTTTGTTCTAGTTCTGTGAAAAATGTCCTTGGTAATTTGATGGGGCTCACACTGAATCTGTAGATTGCATTTGGTAATATAGTCATTTTCACAATATTGATTCTTCCTACCCAGGAACATGGAATACCTCTCCATCTGTTTATGTCATCTTTGATTTCTTTCATTAGTGTCTTATAATTTTCTGTGTACAGTTCTTTTGTCTCCTTAGGTAAGTTCATCCCTATATACTTAATTCTTTTTGTTGCAATGGTGAATGGGATTGAGTCCTTAATTTCTCTTTCTGATTTTTCATTGTTAGTATATAGAAATGCAAGTGATTTATGTGTATTTATTTTGTATCCTGCAACTTTGCTAAATTCACTGATTAGCTTTAGTGATTTTCTGATACTATCTTTAGGGTGTTCTATGTACAGTATCATGTCATCTGCAAACAGTGAGAGCTTTACTTCTTCTTTTCTGATCTGGATTCCTTTTATTTCTTTTTCTTCTCTGATTGTTGTAGCTAGGACTTTCAGAACTATGTTGAATAATAGTGGTGAAAGTGGACACCCTTTTCTTGTTTCTGATCTTAGGGGGAATGCTTTCAGTTTTTCAGCATTCAGAATAATGTTTCCTATGGGCTTTTTATATATGTACTTTACTGTGTTGAGGTAGGTTTCTTCTATGCCCATTTTTTGAAGAGTTTTAATTATAAATAGGTGCTGAATTTTGTCAAAGGCTTTTTCTGAATCTATTGAGATTATCATATGGTTTTTATCTTTCAATTTGTTAATAAGGTGTATCACATTGATTGATTTGCATCTATTGAATAATCCTTGCATTCCTGGAATAAACCCAAGTTGATCATCGTGTATGAGCTTTTTGATGTGTTGCTGAATTCTGTTTGCTAAAATTTTGTTGAGGATTTTTGCATCTATGTTCATCAGTGATATTGGCCTGTAGTTTTTTTTGTGTGTGTTGCCTTTGTCTGGTTTTGGTATCAGGGTGGTGGTGGCCTTGTAGAATGAGTTTGGAAGTTTTCCTTTCCCTGCAATTTTTTGAAAGAGTTTTAGAAGGATAGGCATTAGCTTTTCTCTAAATGTTTGATAGAATTCTCCTGTGAAGCCATCTGGGTCCTGGGCTTTTGTTTTTTTTGGGAGATTTTTTATCACAGCTTCAATTTCAGTGCTTGTAATTGGGTTGTTCATAATTTCTATTTCTTCCTGGTTCGGTCTTGGAAGATTAAACTTTTCTAAGAATCTGTCCATTTCTCCCAGGTTATCCATTTTATTGCCATATAGTTGTTCATAATAGTCTCTTATAATCCTTTTTATTTCTGCATCGTCTGTTGTAATCTGTCCTTTTTCTAGTTTTGTTGATTCGATTCTTCTCTCTTTTTCTCTTGATGAGTCTGGCTAAAGGTTTGTTGATTTTGTTTATCTTCTCAAACAACCAGCTTTGAACCAGCTTTTAGTTTTCTTAATCTTTACATTGTTTCATTCATTTATTTTTCATTTATTTCTGCTTGGTTATTTATGATTTCTTTCCTACTAATTTTGGGTGTGTTTTTTTGTTATTGTTCTTTGAAAAATAAGTTGTTTTAGGTGTAAAGTTAGGTTGTCTACTCGGTGTTTTTCTTGTTTTTTTGAGGTAGGATTGTATTGCTATAAACTTCCCTCTTAGAACTGTTTTTGCTGCATCCCATAGGTTTTGAGTTGTCCTGTTTTCATTGTCATTTGTTTCTAGAAATTTTTTGATTTCTCTTTTGATTTCTTCAGTAACTTGTTGGTTATTTAGAAATGTGTTGTTTAATCTCCATGTGTTTGTGTTTCTTATAGTTTTTTTTTTCTTATAATTGATATCTAGTCTCATAGTGTTGTAGTTGGAGAAGATGCTTGATACAATTTCAGTTTTCTTAAATTTACTGAGGTTTGATTTGTGACCCAAGATGTGGTCTATCCTGGAGAATGTTCCATGTGCACTTGAGAATAAGGTGTATTCTTCTGCATTTGGATGGAATGTCCTGAATATATCAATGAGATTCATCTCATCTAATGTATCATTTAAGACTTGTGTTTTCTTATTAATTTTCTTTTTTTATAATATTTCCATTGGTGTTAATGGGGTGTTAAAGTCTCCTATTATTATTGTGTTACTCTCAATTTCTCCTTTTACATCTGTTAGTGTTTGTCTTATGTATTGAGGTGCTCCTATGTTGGGTGCATAGGTATTTACAATTGTTACATCTTCCTCTTGGATTAATCCCTTGATCATTATGTAGTGTCCTTCCTTATCTCTTGTAATATTCTTTATTTTAAGATCTGTTTTGTCTGATATGAGGATTGCTACTCCAGCTTTCTTTTGCTTTCCATTTGCATGGAATATATTTTTCCATCTTCTCATTTTCAGTCTATATGTGTCCTTAGGTCTGAAGTGGGTTTCTCATAGACAGCATATATATAGGTCTTGTTTTTGTATCCATTCAGCCAGTCTGTGTTTTTTGGTTAGAGCATTTAATCCATTTAGATTTAAAGTAATTATTGATATATATGTTCTTATTGCCATTTTCTTAATTGTTTGGGGTTGATTTTGTAGATCTTTTTTCTTTGCTTGTATTTCTTGGCTATCAAAGTCCCTTTGATATTTGTTGTAAAGCTGGTTTGGTGGTACTGAATTCTCTTAACTTCTGCATGTCTGAAAAGCTTTTTATTTCTCCATCAATCTTGAATGAGATCCTTGCTGGGTACAGTAATCTTGGTTGTATACTTTTCCCTTTCAGTACTTTAAATATATCCTGTCATTCCCTTCTGGCCTGCAGAGCTTCTGCTGAAAGATCAGCTATTAAGCATATGGGGTTTTACTTGTATGTTACTTGTTGCTTCTCCCTTGCTGCTTTTAGTATTCTTTCTCTGTATTTAATCTTTGTTAGTTTGATTAGTATGTGTCTTGGCGTGTTTCTCCTTGGATTTATCCTGTATGGGACTCTTGATTGACTATTTCCTTTTCCATATTGGGGAGATTTTCAACTATAATCTTTTCAAAATTTTCTTATACTCTTTCTTTTTCTCTTCTTCTTCTGTGATCCCTATAATTAGAATGTTGGTGCATTTGATATTGTCCCAGAGGTCTCTGAGTCTATCCTCAGTTCTTTTTATTCTTTTTACTTTATTCTGCTCTTCAGAAGTTATTTCCACCATTTTATCTTCCAGTTCACTGATTCGTTCTTCTACTTCAGATATTCTGCTATTGATTCCTTCTAGAGTGTTTTTAATTTCAGTAACTGTGTTGTTTGTTTCTGCATGTTTATTCTTTAATTCTTCTGGGTCTTTGTTAATTGATTCTTGCATCTCCTCCATTTTGTTTTCAAGATTTTTGATCATCTTTACTATCATTATTCTGAATTCCTTTTCAGGTAGTTTGCCTATTTCCTCTTCATTTATTTGGACTTCTGTGTTTCTAGTTTGTTCCTTCATTTTTGTAGTATTTATCTGCCTTTTCTTTTTTTTAATTTATTGTGTTTGAGGTCTCCTTTTCCCAGGCTTTAAGGTTGAATTTTTTCTTCCTTTTGGTTTCTGCCCTCCTAAGGTTGGTCCAGTGGTTTGTGTAAGCTTCAGATAGGTTGAGATTTGTGCTGAGATTTTTTTGTTTGTTTTTCCTAAAAAAAAAGTAGAGACATTTTTAACCCCCCCTTTTTTCTCATGAATATCACATTTGATTCACCAGCAAATATTTTCAGTTCTACTTTCACATTTTATCCTGAATTTTATTTCTCTATTTTTCTCACAATTTCTCCCATCCTGATTTACAATACCATCATCTCTCACTTGCATTATTGCTGTAGTGCCCTAACTAGTCTCCCTGCTTTTGCCTATCAGGATATGCTCAATACACCACTCACTCAGAGTTAATCAGTTAAAACATAAAGCATATCCTATCCTTCTTCTGCTCAAAACCCAAATAACTCACCATTTCAGAGTAAAGGTTCAAATCCTCCCTGCTGCGCTGCTGCTAAGTCACTTCAGTTGTGTCTGACTCCGTGCGACCCCATAGATGGCAGCCCACCAGGCTCCGCCGTCTCTGGGATTCTCCAGGCAAGAACACTGGCGTGGGTTGCCATTTCCTTCTCCAATGCATGAAAGTGAAAAGTGAAAGTGAAGTCACTCAGTCATATCTGACTGTTCATGACCCCATGGACTGAAGCCTACCAGGCTCCTCTGTCCATGGGATTTTCCAGGCAAGAGCACTGGAGTGGGGTGCCATCGCCTTCTCCCCAAATCCTCCCTAGAAGGCTATATTTGTATGGCCCCATTACTTCTTTCTTTACCTTTTGCTCATCTTCTTATTGCCATGATAGCCACACACATCTTCCTTTCTCTGGGCCTTTGCTCTTGGTGTGATGTTCTTCAGCCTGTGATGTTCTTCCCCCATATATCTGAATGACTCACCTTCTCTTCTCCTTCAAATCTTTATCCTTAAACATATACTCTTAAACAAAGCCTTCTCTTTTCTAAGAGTGTATTTCCTCCCTGCCTGAGCCTTCCTAACTGCTTCCCTGATTTGCTTTCTCTCATAGCATCCATCTCCATCTACACTAGTCAGGATGGGCTAGATTATGCCTCTACAACAAAAACAACAACAAAACCCCAAATCTCAATGGCCTTAAAGTGGAAAAAATATACTTCTGGATCAATTTCATGTCCACTGATAATGGCCATGGCCTCTGTTCTTTGCAGTCATTCAAGGCCCAGGCCCCACCTGGTTAACTGGTGGAGAGTCTGGCACCAGCATTTCAACATGTTGGCCTAGAAGTGGCAAACAGTCCTCTTTGCTCACAATTTGTTGTGTGTGTTAGTTATTAAGTCATGTCCGACTCTTTGTGACTCTATGGACCATAGCCTGCCACACTCTTCTGTCCATGGAATTCTCCAGGCCAGAATACTGGAGTGGGTAGCCATTACCTTCTCCAGGGGATCTTCACGACCTAGGGATCAAGCCAGGGTCTCCCACATTGCAGGCATATTCTTTACCAACTGAGTCACCAGGGAAGCCCTGGTGGCTTTCTCATCAACAGCTAATTTCAAAGATATGGAAATTTCAAAGATATTTGAAATGGCTAACTTCAAAGTTATGGAAACATATACTCTCTCCTTGTGCTCAGGGACAGCAACTTGTTTCTTTCTTGGGCCCTATTTGTTGTTTTCCTGGGAAGTCAGCAAGACTTTTGAGTTAGAAATATACACCAGGGATATTCAGCATCACACCTGCCACCTCGTTCTGCCTGATGACACACATGTTGATTGCTCTCTGTGTGGTTACAGAGGCTTTTGCTGAGTTTATGAGGGGAGACAGGTCTTAGTTTCCTTTCCCAGCCCCTTGCCAGACAAGTTCTATGATTCTGTGGGAAAAAAAATAATAAAACCCACCAGAGTTAAAACATTAAAGAAATTACAAACATATTTTGCTTTTGCCTGAGGCTTGGTGGAAATGTGCCATTTCTGATAACAGTGAGAGCTGCTGATAGGTGTTTCTGGGTGTGCTTCTGTATCTTATGGGTTTGTGTGACACTTTATCTAGAACTTTAATTAGGGCCCAGAATTGTGGAGGAAAAGGGTTCACCATCCCTTGAATACTAATGCAGATTACTATCTTGTCTCCTTTAAAAAGATAACATTTTCATGCTAAATTAGTGCAGATTATCTACTCAAGGCCATCTACATATAATATAAAGGACTGTGGAACCGTTTAGAACTTTTTTGGTCTCATGTCACATGTTATTGATGGGAGTGGCTGACAATGTAACTGTGATTCCTTACCAGTGTCAGTTTATTGCTACTCTGTTTATTTCATTGCGAAGTTTCATGTTTCTATATAACCCTGAAGGACAGAGGAAAGGAATAAGAGAGAAATTCTCAGGGAATGATCATTCTAAAAATAAATGTCATGAAGGGAATTTAGGGAGAGCACGCAAGTGAAAATTATCCTTAAGCTGACTTAGAAGTGATTCCGTGACTAATAGCCAGCCAGTTAAATTCTATCCAAAGGGCAATTCCAAGATTTCATGAATCCCAGCCTTCTTCAGCTTTTTTATAATTTTGCCAAAAAATCAGACCTGTTGCCTTTTTGGCCTGAAGTTAATGCTTCCTGTTTGTGTGGTTGATTCCAAGTTTTGGTTTATTATGCCACATTCAAGAGTAACAGTTTTTCAAATAACCACTTCATTATTTTTAAAAGACAAGTATCTCACATATATCTGTAAATGCCATGTTTGAGAGGAAATTATTCTGATGAAAACCAGAAATGCAGTGACTAGGATTGCTGTGTCTGGGCCTTTGTTAGACAAATTAGTGTTTCAGAGAGAAGAGGTTTCTTGGTTCATCCTAAGAACAAATCTACAGTCTGGTTTCAGTGTATCTGTCCAGTGTCATGTGAGAGAGACAGAGAACCAGCGCAGTCACTTTAAGGTCTCTTCCAACCCTGAGATTCCAAGTACCTCTGCTCATGAAATTTCCATTTCAATGAAACTGGCCTATCTGCTTTCCATAACTGTATGCAGGGTTTAGAGTTCGACATAACAGTCTCCTACCATTTTCTGACTAAAACACTCTTCCAAGTCCTGCCTGTCATTTGACTCTTATTTTCAAGGCTCTGCTGAAGTCCCACTCTCCCCACAGACCTTTCCCTGGAGAGGAATCTCTATACACTCTAACGTCAATGAATGGAACACATTGCTTAATATACCAGTATTCTCTCCAACTATCTGGTAACCTCCACAGGGCAAAAATAGTATTACTTCCTTTGAGAAGTGGTCCTGAAAGTATATTCCTTTCATGCCTCAGAAAACTCCTTTTCTTCCGTTGTAGATGTTAATTCTCTGGGTATAGCCCTTACCACGTGGTGTTATGAGTTAAAACCTAGTGGTCAGTTAACATAGAGCTGACACCTAGAGGTGAATTATGAGATTAGCCTTATTTTGACCTGTATGTTGTGAACATTTGGGAGTCATCTACTCTTCTGGTGCTACAAGTGGAAGGGGGAAGAGTAACACAACATAACGTAACATAGCAGCAGATTTAAATGATTATTAACCTGGAAATATTAAGGGGATTGGAGATGTAATACCTTTGGAGATTATAAAAATGAGGGAGAGTGAATGGTCTCTTCAGGTTAAATCTATGGGTGTTATTTAGACCCAGAAGACACAATGGCCCCATTCCCTAAAGAGGGATGAGGTTACCTTATCTGGGGCTGTGGGAGAACTGTATCCGAAGCGTGGAAAAAAAATGACATCAGGAGGATGCAAGATGAGGTTGTGGAAACAGAAATGGAAAGAGAAAAACAGAGAGAAGAAAAGTTAGAGCAAGTAAGCAGCTTAGGGGAATTAAGTAAGCTTTTCAGAAATAAAAGGAGAGGTAGTATGGGAAATTTATCTAGATTGTATATAGAAGAAACTAAGAATTCAAGGTTGAGGTGGTTTTGTCTTTATGTCCCCAATGTGTGGTTTATAGCATCCTGTTCATAAGAAACTCCCTAAAAATAATTTTTTGAAATGAATTGAACTGGAAGAGGCAATTTTGACCAAAATTTAAAGAATTAGTTTGTAGACAAAGATAAAAATGACTTTTCCCCTCAGAAATCACCATGCCAATAGGAAGAACTGGGATTTGATTCAGTAGCATACAAAGAGGGTGAATGAGAAACAATAAGTCATAATCTTACTGAAAAGGGTTAGGAAAAGGTGAAATGGAATTGCTGGGAAACACTGATTCACTTGCAAACCATTTCAAGTGATTTAAATGATATCAAACCATAATTTACATGTGGTTTGCCCTTGGGAGTCTCTTCCATTATAATAAAAGTACTGGATGATGAAACAATCTATCCTGAAGTGGGCAAGTTTAAGTATGGTGAGAAAAGAGGGGAAGTCACTTTTTCCCTCAAGCTAAGCTTTTCAGAAGAGAACCACTGCTCCAAAACCCCAGGATGATAGTGAAGCCCAGCCATAGGCATCTTTATATTTGAATTTCTCCATGTTTGATGCCAATTTTATAGCAAGGGATAAAAGATGACTGCAAGGGTGACCCGGGTGCCTGGAACTGTGGCCAAAGTAGACAAGGCAGAGATTAAATTAGTTTTTGAGGAAGACTGTGATGGTTGGGATTTGGTGTCATCAATGACAATGTCAGTGCTTCAAAAAGTTGGGGAGACTGGACCTGAATATGCAGAACTAGGGGTGCAGATTTCAGAGTAATCTCAGTATTTAGTAGCTATCAGCTAAATTATTGTTGCATCCTGAGTGTAAGAGTTCCCTAAAGGAGTTAAAGTAAAATATTCCCTGAATATTAATGAATAGGCAAGCTGTGAGGGCCAGAAGAGGAGGTTTTAAAAGTAAGAGAGAAACATGGAGAAGTGTTCTTAGAAAAAACTTCTAGGATACCACTGAGTTACGGACTAAAACCAAGGTGGATGTGGGTGCATGTGTGGGCACACATGTGAAAATGCATTAAGGTGGTCAGAGGTGTTAAATGCTGTAGACAAATTATGGAGAATGGGCACTTGAAACAAATGCCTGAAGCATGGAATTCTCCAATCTGCACCAAACTTGTCTCAGGCATTCTAGAATCATTAAAGCCATTGAAATTGTTCTAATAGTAGTGTGGAATATAATAGATTTTCAGTGGCTCTCCCATGAACAGTAGATGAATGGTAAGAATTAGTCTACTACTGCTCATTAGGGGGTACCAAGGTATAATATTACTAAGTAGATGGAATTGAGTATGCTGGGCTTAGCATCATGGCCCCTGGCCATGCTGTCCCAGCTCCATAAAGCTGGCCATTGTGTTTCCATAATTGACTAGGATGAGATGCCTGGAATGGGATAAACACCACAGAAATTAAGTATGTGCATGTTTTGATGTTTGGAAACTCATCTTAGAAAACTCCACCCTCAGAAGAAAGGTTTCCATTTGTGTGTGATATCAAATGGTGTCAGATGCTTATGGTCATATATTATAAGTTAAAGAGTAGATGGAAAGACTTTTGAACAAGAGATTTTACTAGCATATGTCTTGTAGGATAGATTATCCTAGGCATCACACCTACCCATCCTTACTATTCCTTGGTTTGAAATTCCCTTCCTCCTGTTCTCTGGAAAAGTCTTGACATTCAAGACCCAACTCAAATGCTTCTTCTATGCCATTCCTGACCGAATCATTTCTAATTAGCCAATGTTCTTTTGAACTACCTCAGCTTGCAGCTTACTCCATCCACTCCAGCATTCTTGCCTGGAGAATCCCAGGGACAGGGGAGCCTGGTGGGCTGCCGTCTATGGGGTTGCACAGAGTCAGACACAACTGAAGTGACTTAGCAGCAGCAGCAGCTTACTCCTTTATATAGAATTTATTATGTGTTTTGAGTAATAACTCATACACTTCTATACCCTCTAATATAATCCATTTTCTTTGAAGAGACTTACTTATCTGAGTATTAACTTCTATTTAATAAAAATGTAGTATGTGTTTGTTCAATCATTTGAAAACTATTCAATGAATATTTTCTCCACGCTAGGGACTCTGTCCTTGTGTAGCTTCCAATCACATATAAGCTGTACCTTTATTTATAGAATGAATATCTGGTTGAAATGCAAGGAACTTTAAAAATTCAAAGTACACCCAAATGGAAAGAATCCATTAATAAGGTCTTATTGATAACAGCTAAATATCACTGAGCTGTACTGTTTAGAAGCTGCTTTCCAAAACTATTTCATTTAATCCTACCAGCAACTCTGAGAGGGTAGCTATGTATGACTAATCCTAATTTAGATGGAAGAATGTGACAGTCAGACCTTAAGTTAATTATTCATATAACAAGGGCAATTGTGGATTTAACTTGGGACATGAATACAGGTTTTCTGGCTCCAAACATCATATCTTCCCACCATTCAGTCCTCCATCCCTAATGCACCTCACCTTACAGTACAGGCAGAAAGTCTCAAGGACATGGGAATATTAGCATTTACATGGCCAAAAATGTTAGCGACAATCTCACAAACAATATGAGTTTATCCATTTCTCATATGGATTCCATATGATAGCTCTCAGATGTAATGAAAAATTAGGCTCAAACTAACTGTACAAACTTTAAAAGATCAAGTCCTTATCTCTAAAATGGATACCAAATTTCACCAAAATAAATTCAACTGTGAAATTATTGAGATGATTGTTAAACTCTGTTAATTTGCTGAGGTGTTATGGAATCAGTTTATCTACTCTCAAAGATTACTGTGATATTGAATGGTTTGCCTTGGAAATGAACAGAGATCATTCTGTCATTTTTGAGATTGTATCCAAGGACTGCATTTCAGGCTTTATTGTTGACTATGAGGGCTACTCCATTTCTTTTGCTCCTTGGAAGAAAAGCTATGACCAAACTATTGTTAAGTCGCTTCAGTTGTGTCCAACTCTGTAAGACCCCAGAGACGGCAGCCCACAGGCTCCCCCATCCCTGGGGTTCTCCAGGCAAGAATACTGGAGTGGATTGCCATTTCCTTCTCCAATGCATGAAAGTGAAAAGTGAAAGTGAAGTCGCTCAGTCGTGTCCGACTCCTAGCGATCCCATGGACTGCAGCCTACCAGGCTCCTCCGTCCATGGGATTTTCCAGGCAAGAGTACTGGAGTGGATTGCCATTGCCTTCTCCAATGACCAAACTAGACAGCATATTAAAAAGCAGAGACATTACTTTACCAACCAAGGTCCATATAGTCAAAGATATGGTTTTTCCAGCAGTCATGTGTGGATGTGAGAGTTGGAACATAAAGAAAGCTGAGCACCAAAGAATGGATGCTTTTAAACTGAGGTGTTGGGGAAGACTCTTGAGAGTCCCTTGGACTGAAAGGTGATCCAACCAGTCCATCCTAAAGGAAATCAGTCCTGAATATTCATTAGAAGGACTGATGCTGAAGCTGAAGCTCCAATACTTTGGGCACCTGATGCAAAGAACTGACTCACTGGAAAAGACCCTGACGCTGGGAAAGATTAAAGGCAGGAGGAGAAGGGGATGACAGAGGATGAGATGGTTGAATGGCACCACTGACTCTATGGACATGAGTTTGAATAAGCTCCGGGAGTTGGTGATGGACAGGGAAGCCTGGCGTGCTGCAGTCCATGGGGTTGCAAAGAGTTGAACACAACTGAGTGACTGAACTGACTATCAAAGAAAGGTCTCCATGAATTAGCTAAAAGATACTGCAATCATTAAAAATGAGGATACAGATATTTATGTTAAAGAAAGTACAGTTTATAAAATAGTACTTAGAACAGACCCCTCTTTTTATGTAATATGTATATGAAATCAGTCAATCCTAAAGGAAACCAACCCTGAATATTCATTGAAAGGACTGTTGGTGAAGCTGAAGCTACAATATTTTGGCCACCTGATGTGAGGAGCCAACCCATTGGAAATGACCCCGATGCTGGGAAAGATTGAAGGCAAAAAAAGAAAGGCACGGCAGAAAATGAGATGGTATGCCATCTCATTCAAAAAAAGAAGGACATGACGGAGAACAACATAACTGACTCAAGGGACATGAATTTGAGCAGACTCCAGGAGATAGTGGAGGACAGAGAAGACTTTCGTGCTGCAATCCATGGGGTAGCAGAGTCAGACATGACTTAGCGATTGAACAACAGCAACATGTATATCACGCTCAGGAAGAAGTATCCAGAAAGACATTTCTTTACTGAAGACTCCTCTGAATATTAGATAATGAATAATTTTTAAAATAAATTTTATCTCATTTGCAACACTTTTGCAAAACTTTAGTATTTTAGTTGAAATAAATGTGTATTATTTGTATTACTTTTAAGTCAAAAAGTTAATGCAGGGACTGTTGTTAGGGTGGGGTGGAAAGGGAGACAAAAATGTGCAAGGAATAGGAAATGTGCTAGCAGACTGGGTGGAAAGTGTAATACAAGAGTAGTTTGGGGAAGACAGAATTACAGGACATTGTCAGCAGCTTAACTCTCTATCTGTCCCTGTCAAGAGTGCATTGCTTTATTTTCATTTAGATTTTGGAAGGCATGGCAATACACTCCAGTATTCATCACTGGAGCATCCCCATGGACAGAGGAGCCTGGCAGGCTACAGTCCATGGGGTCTCAAAGAGTGGGACATGCCTGAGCAACTACACACAGCACAGTGCAAAAAGGAAAATTAATAGCAATTGCTTTTTTTGCTTTTTTTTTTTTTCAAGAAGTAAGCCTTTATTTTCTTGTTTCACAATTAAAACTGGCTGAATTGGTTGCCATAACACATCTGATGTTCACAGAAGGACTTGTATTAATTGAATTTTATCAATCTGTAATCTATTTGTAAAATATCTTTTGTGTTTTTTTAATTAAAATACAGCATACTTTTTTATTACCAAGTCTTGCTGCTTTTTGCTAAGGGCATGTGAAGCAAGGTTTTTTACCATGTGGATACCTTTTATAACTATACGTTTATATTTTGTATTATTCATTTCTCAGAAAACTGCATATATGTAGCTTAGTAGAAGAAAATAATTTAGTTTGCCTTTAATACACTTATAGATCTTTTAAGGTGTCCTACAGGGGCCTTACTTACCCTCTGAAAGTAAGTAATTGATTGCATCTCCTTGCCCAATCACGTCCCAGTCATGCAGGTGATCTTTAGGGTGTGTGTGTGTTTGTGCGTGCCAAGTCGTGTTCAACACTTTGCGACCCCATGGGCTGTAGCCCACCAGGCTCCTCTGTCCATGGGATTCTCAAGGCAAGAGTACTGGAGTGGGTAGCCATTTCCTCTTCCAGGGGATCTTCCCGACCCAGGGATTGAACCTGTGTCTCTTTCATCTTCTGCATTGGGAGGCAGATTCTTCACCATTTAAGCCACCTGGGAAGACCCTTAAATGCACCAATTACTTCTTCCCTCAGCACCTCTGCTCCTGCTCTTCTGGCTGCCTGAGAATGCCGTTCTGCCCTGGGTCCTCACCCACATGCACTCACAGTCTAACTGATTGCTCCCCATCCTTTGAACTTGTTGCCTCCTCAGGTCATACCAGTCGTGGAGTTATGGAAGGTGAGGGCACCTCAGCAGTGAACCTGGATGTTTCCTCTAGTCTTCCTTTGCGTCTGTTTTCTGCTAGTAATAAGCTACCTGGCCCTGTATTCTTTATCTTTTTTCTCAGCCTCATAGCTTCTGTTACTTAACAGCCTACTATCCCAACTTCAACTTACTGTGGTCCCTTTTTATATCCCCTCACCTATTTTCTTCCCTTACAACTTTGATTCACCCCACACCGGGGAATGGCATGACCAGTAGGAATTTTTATACATCTTCAGTATTTAAGGAAAAAATTTCTATGAATAGTGCTTGGAATACTCAAAGGACAATCTCATTTCTTTATTTTATAGTTTAGAATTTGGAATAGATAGGGGACAATTCATCAGTTCAACAGCTCCTAAATTCTAAATACAAAAAAAAAAAAAAGAGAGAGAGAGAAAAATACCTCTAATTTTGTTTCATAAAAGAGTTGTGAGGATAAACATCAGTATTCTGGGTAACATAGGCACCAAAGAGAATCCACATAGAAGCAATCAGTGACCCAAACATCAACATGAAACCAGATGTTTATCCAGGACTAGCTGTGTTTTTTCAAAATGCACTTATATTTTTTAGCACTCTGATCTACAAATTTGGAAGAACTGAAGAGCTGTGGACCTGAGATCACTTCTCAAATCACGTTTTCCTTTTGTTATATTCTATCTGTAGATAATTTTTTATTTCAGTATAGTTTACATATTGCCAAATGGAATAGATTGTACATTAAATGTTTTGTCTCTTTACACTTTTATGTAAAGCCCTGAGTTTTTAAATGGTTTTATGAAATTTCTGTCCTTTTTTTTTTTCATTGAATTAGATTGTTAATATGTACATAGTGTAAGACTATATAGATGAGATGAGGAGTGTCAGTTTTTTTATTCTTGAAGACTTAAAGCTTAATCTGTTCCCTGAGCCAGGGTTGTATCATCATGGTCATTGTAGCATTAACTACTTTGCCTGATTTTCAAAGATGTGCAAAAAATACAGTTCCACATATCTGAAATAAGCACTGAGCCATTAAAAGGGGTATTTTAGCAAGTTGTAATTTATTTTGGCTTAAAAATTAGATTTTTTTTAAAGGAAAAATGTTTGTTCTTATGTATAAAAAAAGTGGACTTTTATATGAAGATTTTTAAAAATGCCCGAAGGACTAGTTTGAAAATCTGTTCTAAAAAACAATTCCTCTACTAAGACTTTATTTGAGAAAGGGTAATACATGGTCGCATAAGCTCAGTTTTACACGGCTGATGTAAAAAGATTGGTAGGCAGCTCAGCAACATGCTTCTTAACAAAAGCAGCTTAAACCGTTGTCGTTTGACAACCTACTATTATCTGATGTTACCGAATTCTGTATCAAGCAAGTTTGAAGACAACTGCAGTTTAAAAGCATGAACCATATAACAAAAAGTGGAATAATTAGATTCAGGATAAAAGCACTCTTCCCAAAGGGGATCCTCATGACCTAGTGAAAAATTAGGCGTTTCGTCCACTCAGTGACTTGACTGCAGGTCTGTCTTTGCTTGAGCTCTCAAAACATGAGGTGAACTCTCCCTGCCAAATACATCTTTAACCTGAAAGTTCTTACTCCAGTTGAAAGCTTCTTTTGCTGAGTATGAAATACTGTATTTGCACTATGTGTATTCCCTTGAGAGATTTCAAAGGGAGAGCTGGGTCTTTATTTCTACTTTGGCTTTCCTTTGTTTTTTTTGTTGCACTTTTCAACAGGTTTTTTGTTGTTGTTGCACTTTTTTCCTCCAGAGGGACTTTTCTAGAGCCTTTTGTTGTAAGACAGAATAGTATTAGTGATATTATATGCAGCTTCTAACAAAAGCCGTGTTTTGCTTATGTTAACGTCTCTCCTCTCTGAGGTTTTACCGCGCACAGAGTATGAAGCAGTTGTGGAATGCTGTGCCTTTGTCTGATATCATCTTGTTTAATCACTTTCTCTTTGTTGTTTTTTCCTTCAAAAATACCGTCTGGCTTCCAATAAACTGTAAGACTAATTACAAAAAAAAAAAAAAAAAGAGTTGTGAGGAAGGCTTCCTTCTTATTTCTTCAAATTTTGAGGCAAGAAGACATTTTTCCTCCAAGTAGTTCATTCAGGTAGCTGTTCCTAACACTTTATAAATGTTATAAAATTCTATTTTAAGAACCTAGTCTTAAGCTTGAGTCAAATTCACCATGCAGGCTGAGAAATTTTAATAGTGTTAGACCAGTAGGCAATGAACCAAGCTATTTTGGTTTTCTTTTCCTCACCTAGAAAAGTTCAAATGCTACATTAGTCACAAAACATCTGAGAAGTTAATAATGAGATACATACACATGAGAAATTTCAATATCCTCAATATCGAAAAATATTTTAGGCATTCAAAAATGTTTAATTCTGTTTGAACTTTAATTCATTGAAAAAGAAACAATGAAAAATATTATTAAAATAGCAATAATTCCCAAGTCTCTATAGATAAGCCATTTGTTTTGTTTACACAGAAGAACCCAACTAAATCATTTGGCTCACAAGGCCAAAGTTTGTATCAAATTTGAGTTTAATTTAAGGTATGCTGTGTTGTACTTAGTCGCTCAGTCATGTGTGACTCTGGGACCCCATGGACTGCAGCCCACCAGGCTCCTCTGTCCATGGGGATTCTCCAGGCAAGAATACTGGAGTGGTTTGCCGTGCCCTCCTCCAGGGGATCTTCCCAACCCAGAGTTCAAACCCAGGTCTCCCTCACTGCAGGCAGATTCTCTAATGTGTGAGCCACCAGGGAAGACCAAGAATACTGGAGTGGGTAGCCTATCCCTTCTTCAGGGGAACCTGTGTACCCAGGAATTGAACTGGGGTCTTCTGTATTGCAGGTGGATTCTTTACCAGCTGAGCTACCTGACAAGCCCCAATTTTAGGTAAAAGTAATAGTCAAGTTAACCTCTCCAGAACTGGCTCATTCTCTGGTAAACAAGTGTTCACATAATTAGTATAGTTTAAAATATTCTGCAACCTGAAATGACTGGAGATTGAGTCAAAAACATGATAATTTATTCTGTATCATAATCATTGCTAAGAATGTCAATGATCATTTTATTGTTTCACAGAAAGCTCATTTTGCATTATGGATAAATTGGAGTTCAGTCAGTCAGTTCAGTCACTCAGTCATGTTTGACTCTTTGTGACCCCATGGACTGCAGCACGCCAGGCTTCCCTGTCCATCACCAACTCCCAGAGCCTACTCAAACTCATGTCCATTGCGTTGGTGATGCCATCCAACCAACTCATCCTCAGTTGTCCCCTTCTCCTCCCACCTTCAATTTTTCCCAGCATCAGGATCTTTTCCAGTGAGTCAGTTCTTCATATTAGGTGACCAAAGTATTGGAGTTTCAGCTTCAGCATCGGTCCTTCCAATGAATATTCAGGACTGATTTCCTGTACAATTGACTGGTTGGATCTCCTTGCAGTCCAAGGGACTCTCAAGAGTCTTCTTCAACACCACAGTTCAAAAGCATCAATTCTTCAGCACTCAGCTTTTGTTACAGTACAACTCTCACATCCATACATGACTATTGGCAAAACCATAGATTTGACTATATGGACCTTTGTTGGTAAAGTAATGTCTCCGCTTTTTAATATGCTGTCCAGTTTGGTCATAGCTTTTCTTCCAAGAAGCAAGCATGTTTTAATTTCATGGCTGCAGTCACCATCTGCAGTGATTTTGGTGTCACCCAAAATAAAGTCTCTCATTGTTTCCAGTGTTTCCCCATCTATTTGCCATGAAGTCATGGGACCAGATGTCATGATCTTAGTTTTCTGAATGTTGAGTTTTAAGCCAACTTTTTCACTCTCCTCTTTCACTTTCAGCAAGAGGCTCTTTAGTTCTTCTTTGCTTTCTGCCAAAAGGGTGGTGTCATCTCTGTATCTGAGGTAATTGATATTTCTCTCAGAAATCTTGATTCCAGCTTGTGCTTCATCCAGCCCAGCATTTTGCATTATGTACTCTGCATATAAGCTAAATAAGCAGGGTGACAATATACAGCCTTGACATACTCCTTTCCCAATTTGGAACCAGTCTGTTGTTCCATGTCCAGTTCTAACTGTTGCTTCTTGACCTGCAATTCAGATTTCTCAGGAGGCAGGTCAGGTGGTCTGGTATTCCCATCTCTTGAAGAATTTTCCACAGTTTGTTGTGATCTATACAGTTAAAGGCTTTGGCATAGTCAATAAGGCAAAAGCAGATGTTTTTCTGGAACTTTCTTGCTTTTTCGATGATCCAACGGATGTTGGTTATTTGATCTCTGGTTCCTCTGCCTTTTCTAAGTCCAACTTGAACATCTGGAAGTTCTCGGTTCATGTACTGTTGAAGCCTGGCTTGGAGAATTTTGAGCATTACTTTACTAACGTGTGAGATGAGTGCAATTGTGTGGTAGTTTGAGCATTCTTTGGCATTGCCTTTCTTTGGAACTGAAATGAAAACTGACCTTTTCCAGTCCTGTGGCCACTGCTGAGTTTTCCAAATTTGCTGGCCTAATAGCAATTGGAGTTACTATATTTTAAGCTAATTATTGTAACAAGATGAGTGGTCTTCACTAATGACTAAACAAGAATCTCAGGGTTTAAAATTATTAATTTTATTCTTGTAGTTCAGTTGGTAAAGAATCTGCCAGCAATGCAGGAGACCTGGATTCAATTCCTGGGTTGGGAAGATTCCCCTGGAGAAGGAAATGGCAACCCACCCAGTATTCTTGCCTGGAGAATCCCATGGACAGAGGAGCCTGGTGGGCTACAGTCCATGGGGTCTCAACGAGTTGGACAAAGCTTAGTGACTAAACCACCACCAATATATATTTAGTGGTAGTGATATAACAGTATAGCTCATTTTCTGGATGTTTTCAGTTTGGCATGGTCCTCAAGTAAGAGTAATATTCATAATCTTGAAAAGTAATATAATAATGAAAAAAAAGCAGACTCACAGATTTAAAGAATAAACTGGTAGTTACCAGTGGGGAGAGGGATGCTAGGAAAGGCAATATGGGGTAGGGGATTAAGAGATACAAATTACAGTGTATAAAATAAGCTACAATAATGTTTTGTACAACACAGTGAATATAGCCAATATCTTATAATAATTATAAATGGAGTATAACTTAAAAATTGTGGATCATTATGTTGTTCACATATAACATATAATATTGTACATCAACTGTACTTCAATTAAATGAAAGCTGAAAAAAAAGAAAAAGTTTGGCAGTTTCTTAAAAAATTAAAGATCAAGTTACCATATTACCCAGCTATTTTACTCCTAGGTATTCACCCAAGAAAAATAAAAACATATGTCCATACAAGGACTTGTAGCATTATTCAGAATGGCAGCATTATTCATAATAATCAAAACTGGAAACAATCCAAATATTCATCAACTGAAGAAATGAATAAATGAAATGTTATCCATAAGATGAAATTCCATCCAACAATTAAAAGGAAAGAACCAGTGATACAACACGGATGGCTGAATCTCACAAACATTACACTGAGTGAAAGAAGCCAGACACCAAAAATCACATTTATATTCAATTACCAGAAAAGCAGAAAGCAGATCAGTGATTGCCTGGAACAAAGGGAGGAAGCAGGAATTGGCTACAAATGAATACAGGAAAATATTTTAGAGGGATGAAAATGTTCTCAGGCTCAATTGTGATAGATTCATTAAATTCCAGAAGTTTAAATATAAGTTTATAAACTGTGTTCTTAAAATAGGTGAATTTTATGGCATGTGATTATGCCTCACAAAAGCTGTTAAAAAATTATATATGACATTTACACACATTCTTTGCATATGCCTATGAAAATATTTATTCTCTATTTAAAATTTGAGGTACAATTTTAGAGTTGTGAAAAGGAAATATTATCTGGAAATTATTAGGATAACATTTTTATAAGTTAGTTTATTTTCTCATTTATGTGAGATATGAAGATATTCAGTTGTATATGATCAGCATTGGGTGTTTATTCAGTTCAGTTCAGCTCAGTTGCACAGTCATGTCCGACTCTTTGTGACCCCATGGACTGTGGCACACTTCCCTGTCCATCGCCAAATCCTGGAGCTTGTGCAAACTCATGTCCATTGAGTCAGTGGTGCCATCCAACCATCTCATCCTCTGTCATCCCCTTTTCCTCCTGCTTTCAGCCTTCCCAGCATCAGGGTCTTTTCTAATGAATCAGTTCTTCTCATCAGGTGGCCAACACATCAGTCCTTTCAATGAAAACTCAGGACTGATTTAATTTAGGATTGACTAGTTGGATCTCCTTGCAGTCCAAGGGACTCTCAAGAGTCTTCTCCAATACCACAGTTCAAAAGTATAAATTCTTCAGCGCTCAGCTTTCTCTATGGTCCAACTCTCACATCCATACATGACTACTGGAAAAATCATATCTTTGACTATACAGACCTTTGTTGGCAAAGTAATATTTCTGCTTTTTAATATGCTATTTAGGTTGGTCATAGCTTTCCTTCCAAGGAGCAAGCGTCTTTTAATTTCATGGCTGCAGTCACCGTCTGCAGTAACAATTCATATAGATTCTAAATGTCTAAACAGAGATGGTGGGTGAAACCATTTGTTCCATGTCCATCTTATGTTTTTATTTGTGATATTTTGCATAAATGAATGAATGCCAGAAATACATAGGAAAGTTTTGTTACTGCTTTCTGGTATTTTATGAGATGACAAAATTTTAACTTTCATGAGAACTATTTCTTATTTGCTCCCTCAAGCAATGTTTTAACTAGAGCTATATAATCTTGTGTGTGCGGTATTTCTTATAGCACTGGTAGAATTATACATTTTTTGCTTTGTCCTATAAAGAAGCACTTTGATTCCATTACTCTTCTCCTTAGTCAGTAGAATTCACTGTGTGCTCATATCAGAGTTATTGAGAAACAAAAAGAATAAGAAATATTGGTCCTTTTGGAAAAATAGGCCAAATAGAATATTATTAGAATGACAGGTTTTCTATTTTTTTCTATTTTTTGATACTCAATTATTTTGAGATTGTCAGGAAAAGCACTTAATTTTTCCTTATGACACATGTTTAAATTTATCTAGTTTCTTCTAGGTGAAAATACCTCTTAGACATAAGAAAACCAATATTGTCAAAAGTGGCTCACTTGGCCTGGTGCTCTGTACACTCCAGGGAATTCTCCAGGCCAGAATACTGAAGCAGGTAGCCTTTCCCTTCTCTAGGGGATCTTCCCTACCCAGGGATCAAACCCAGGTCTCCCACACTGCAGGTGGATTCTTTACCAGCTGAGCCACAAGGGAAGCCCAAGAATACTGGAGTGGCCAGCCTATCCCCTCTCCAGCAGATCTTCCCAACCCAGGAATCTAACTGGGGTCTCCTGCATTGCAGGTGGATTCTTTACCAACTGAGCTATCAGGGAAGCCCTAAGTCATATGATTGAGTGTCTATTGTAAATAGGAGAG
Organism: Bison bison bison; assembly: GCF_000754665.1. Classification (NCBI taxonomy): domain Eukaryota; kingdom Metazoa; phylum Chordata; class Mammalia; order Artiodactyla; family Bovidae; genus Bison; species Bison bison. Next base: position 2,842,839 of record NW_011494740.1, on the reverse strand, counting down.
ATTCTAGTTTTTTGTTTTGTTTTGTTTTGTTTAACCTAGTAAATAGCATAATAGAAATATCTGGAAAGGAAATATATATATACATATATATATATATATATAAAAGTTGTCCTTGTTCTCAGAGAAAATTGTATTACAATATAACCATCTTTTACAAAAATCAGTAAATCAAGAGAGGTTCATACTTTGCGAAGACACTAAAAGATATTAAAATGTTGATTTTAATAATTATCTGAATACTACTTAGTGGAAATAACAGCAACAAAAATTAGTGATACATGAAACAAAACAGATAAATCTCCAAAATATTTCATGAGTGCAACAAGCCTTAAATGAAAGAGTACATATTGTATGATTCTATTTAACTGAAGTCTAGAATAGGCAGAACTAATCTGTGGAGTAAAAATAGGAACAATAATTGTTTCTAGGCAGATGGGGTGGGAATGGGCTGACAAGGGATGTGAAGAAACTTTCTGGGTTGAAGAATATTCTAAATCTCAATACACATTTGGCTTATATATATATGTCTGTGTGTGTGTGTGTGTGTGTGTGTATGATGGCATTTGAAAAGAAATCTTATACACAGTTAAGATTTATGTATTTCATTTGCATGTAAATTTTATCTCAAAAGAAAAACATAAATATCAAATTGTAGTTAATTATATGCATATTAAAGTGTTTAGGAGGACACATATTGAAGTAATACTTACTTTGAAATTCATTGAAAAGTTAGATGGATTGATGGATGGGTGAAAGTATGGAGGGATGGAAAAACATGTGGTCAAACAAGTGCAGTAGGACTTTGATCATTGACTCTTAGTGGTGGCTCTATAGATGTGCACTGCACAATTCTTACAGTTTTTCTTATGTTCGAAATTTTTATCATAGCAGCAAAGATGAGTTAACATTTTAAGTCTCTAAATATTGGTAAGATTTAAAGACATGGAATTGATGTTTTTTCTTAACATTTAAAAGTATTTTACCTTTTGTATATTAGAAATTATAATCCCCCAAAACGATACTTTGAAGAGTTTTTCTCAAAGACCAAAATATACATACAATTCTCATGACAGGAAATTTAATGTTGTGGGTGAGGTCCTTTTTCCTCCACACTGTACTGCATATCTGCTATCTCTTTCAAAAGACATTGAGCCCATTAACTTTCATTTTGATGCACAGAATTTGCAAAGAATAATGAATGGTAAAGGAAATGGCAACCCATTCCAGTGTTCTTGCCTGGGAAAACCGGTGGACAGAGAAGCCTGGCAGGCTACAGTCCAAGGAGTTCCAAGAGTTGGACACAATTTAGAGACTAAACAACAACATAAACAGTGGTTCTGAAACTTGAGTATGCGTCAGAATTACCCAAACAGCTTGTTGAGATACGGGTTACTGCCCTGCTCCCAAGTTTCTGATTCAAGAGATGTTCATTGGAGTCTGAGAATTCGTACTTAGAACAAGTTCCCTGGTGATACTGATGCTCTAATTGAGGGGTCCCTCTTAAAGAACCCTGCCATGGAGCCTATCCTTTATTCCATCAGACGACCTATTGTTATCACTCATAATTTTAAATAGCAAGAAAATCACCTTCAGGATTTTCATGAAAATCAAGCAGAAAAAGAAAAAAAAAATAAGGAATGAGTTTTGTTAAGTCCCTTAACCTGTTCCATTTCTTTTTTTTTTTAACATGTATTAAAAATAATGATTAAGATTCTACTAGTTGTTTAAAGCGGAGACGGCAATGGCACCCCACTCCAGTACTCTTGCCTGGAAAATCCCCTGGATGGAGGAGCCTAGTGGGCTGCAGTCCATGGGGTCGAGAAGAGTCAGACATGACTGAGCGACTTCACTCTCACTTTTCACTTTCATGCATTGGAGAATGAAATGGCAACCCACTCCAGTGTTCTTGCCTAAAGAATCCCAGGGATGGGGGAGCCTGGTGGGCTGCCATCTGTGGGGTTGCACAGAGTCGGACACGACTGAAGCGACTTAGCAGCAGCAGCAGCAGCAGTTGTTTAAAGCAGTACAGAAAAAAATATTACAAAATAGGTTTTGAGATTTACTTTCTTACCTGCGTTTGGCATATCCTCATGGTATGAAAGATCCATATAGTCAAACTATGGTTTTTCCAGTAGTCATGTACAGGTGTGTGAGCTGGACCATAAAGAATGCTGAGCACTAAAGAATTCATGCTTTCAGATTGTGGTACTGGAGAAGACTCTTGAGAGTCCCTTGGACTGCAAGGAGATGAGACTTGTCAATCCTCAAGGAAATCAGTCCTGAATATACATTGGAAGGACTGATGCTGAAGCAAAAGCTCCAACACTCTGGCTACCTGATGTGAAGAGCCCATTCATTGGAAAAGCCCCTGATGCTGGGAAAGATTGAAGGCAAGAGAAGGGGATGATATAGGATGAGACAGTTAGACAGCATCACCAACTCAATGGATATGAGTTTGAGCACACTCTGGGAGATAATGAAGGACAGAGGAGCCTGATGTGCTGCAGTCCACGGGGTCACAGTCAGTCATGACTTAGTAACTGAACAACAACAACATGGCATAAAAACTATTTTTGTAACTAGTTTAACAGCAAAAGGAGCACTTCTGTTATATATTCTCTCGGTCCACCCCTTCCAATGTATCTAGAGCCACTGCACTGTAGATGCATTGAACAAATTGTTCTAATCACACTGCACTGAAGTAGTTGATGTATTTATGTGCCTAATTTACTAGAATGCACAATTTTTGTGATCAGACAAGTCATGTTTGAATTGGTGTCACTAAAGCCTAGCACCTTGTCATAAGTGAATGGATAAAATGAAAAGCAGATGAGTGAAAATACTTATTTCCCCAGATTCCCCAAAGCAAATATTGATTTTATTAAGAATTTGTAGTTGTTTGAAATGAACCATGTCACTGCCGCCCTTCCCTTATGGCAAATACATGGCCATTGATTGCTTATAGTTGCTACTCCCATCCACCCCCTGAAAAAAAGAAAATTCAGCATGCTTCAGACTTTAAAGACTAATTTTGGGAGAATTAGACCAAGGGACTGTGTGCAAGGGACAACTGTGTATGTCTCAGGATAAGATTTCTTCTTAAGTATGAGAGGTTCTTGAATTAGATGGTAGTCTATGAAAAGTAATTTTCCTGCTGGGTTGTTGATTGGGTTACAAAGTAGGTAATGAAATTTTTGCTCCTTTGGTAAAACCATTAGCCCTGCCAAGGGGTGCTGAAATGTCAACATTGGCAGGCTCAGTCTGTCTCATTTAGTCATCCAAAGTCACCAGACGGTGAAGTATTGGCCTGAGGAATCAGTGCGCTGGGAATTCTGACCAAGGTGGAAACTGTGGTTGTTTTAGCTGAAATGGAAATCACTTACGCAGACAGCTGGGCAAACAGACACAAAGTGCCCCATTAGGAAGAAAACGTTTTCCCCTTCAGATTTTGGCAAAATGGCATTTCTTTCTGAATTCAGTAGCAAACATCCTCTGTATACTTGATGACCATAATGCCTAATAAAAAGTTAACTAGCTTACACCTGGGGAGAGTTAGCTGTCTGGGAATCCTTTGAGAATGGCTTATCAAGGGAGCTTTCCAGGTGAGCTGGACTTTTTATTGCCTGAACTCTGAGGGCACCTGTTGCCTGTGGGCACATGTCCTCCAGCCAGCAGCCTCACCTCAACACATAGGAGTGAACAGGCTGCTCTGCTAGAGCTGGAGCAGAGATCACGGGATGCTCTGCTGCAAGTTTCTTGCTAACATTGATCCTGTACGTGTAAAGTCAAATCATGAGTTTATCTAAAGCCCCTAAGTCCCTGGTTTTGACAGCTGTCCATGTGGCTTATGGGACTTTAATTAAAATTTTTTTCTTGCACTTTTTAAAAAATGCCATTTTCCCTTAGATTTATAAAAATCTTGCTTTATATATACATATAAACCAGGATTTTTTCAGATGTTTTCTTATATATTCTTATATTTTTATATATTTTATTGAAATACAGTTGATGCATAACATTATATAAGTTACAGGTGTACAATATAGTGATTCACAGCTTTCAAAGGTTATACTGCATTTATAGCTATTATACACTACTTGCTATAGTCCCTGTGTTATACAATATGTCCTTGTGGCTTATTTTATATCTAATAGTTTGTACCTCTCAATTCCCTACCCATCTATTGCCCCTCCCTGCTTTCCTCCCCTCGCTCGTAACCACTAATTTGTTCCCTGTATCTGCAAGTCTACTGTTCTTTTGTTGTATTTACTAGTTTGTTGTACTTTTAAGATTTCACATATAAGTGATATCATCTAGTATTTGTCTTTCTGACTTATTTAACTTAGCATAATGCACTCCAACTCTATCTGTGTTTCTGCAAATAGCATTATTTTGTTCTTTTTTATGTCTGAGTAATATTCCAATGTATATGTGTGCTACATCTTTAACCATCCATCTGTTGATGGACATAGGGTGCTTTCATATGTATTTTTTCTTATATTGTAAAAAACACAAGAAGGAATGCCTTCTGTTCATCTCTAAAGCTGTGTGCTATTAATTTATTGTGCTTCCCTGGTGGTTCAGAAGTAAAGAATCCACTTGTCAATGCAGGAGACACGGGTTTGATCCCTTGGTTGGGAAGATCTGCTGGAGAAGAAAATGGTGACCTAGTCCAGTATCTTTGCCTGAGAAATCTCAGGGATAGAGGTGCCTGGTGGGCTACAGTCCATGGGGCCACAAAAAGTTAGACACAACTTAGAGACTTTCAACTTAGAGACTAAACAACGTTAGTTCATCATTTCCTAAATGCCCAGAATCTCTTTTCCTCTCGTGTTCTCATTTAGATCCCTGAGGCATCATCTGAATTGTACATATTTGGTGAACTAATTTCATTTGTAAATTAGGATACACAACGTTCAAAGTGTTTGTAGCTGAGTCCCTGTCCTCCTTACAGGTAACCCACTACTCAAAGCCCTTCAGAAGGCAGGGAAGATAAAAACCGAAGGCATGAAGTAAGAAGACTGAGGTGGGTGAGAGCAGCTTGATGCAAACGGGAAGAGATTAGGGAATTTCAACCTGTTATCCTTATCAAATTGCCCATTTTTGTAAATCACAGTTATTTTTGCATGACCTTTGTGAATGTGGCTGCTATGAAAGGGAAAGTGTTAGTCGCTCAGTCATGTCCAACTCTTTGTGACCCCGTGGACTGTAGCCTGCCAGGCTCCTCTGTCTATGGAATTCTCCAGTGAGAATACTGGAGTGGGGAGCCATTTCCTTCTCCAGGGGATCTTCCAGACCCAGGGACTTATAGAGGGCCATAAATGACAATAGTTCGAATGGTACCATTTAGACTTTCACAAAGCACGACTTAGACAACTGTCAGTGGCATCCCTGTTTCTGGAGAACGTGCTGTAGAGCTCCTCTGTGTTTACTGCACACTCGCCGTTTGCAACTTCTCAAAAAGCCTTTATTGGGCCTTACTAAAAAGTTGGGACAGGAGTAATAGAAAATCTGTGGGATTTTGAGGAAGAATTCCAATCTGGAGATCCAGAGAGCCAGGATACCATGAGATATACAGGGTTAATAGTAGAAAGATAAGAATCTGAAAATTTCAAAGGATTTGTCTAGTATTATTCTGAGTGCTTTAAATTATAATTCTGTATACACACACCACTACCACCACCATCACCACCAAAGCAATTTAATTCCTTCTACCTATCTTGCCTGGCATGCCATCATGCACTGCAGAATAGGCCTGAGTTTTCCTGATCTCCATTGCCACCTTGCACAGACTTTTTTTTTTTTTTCTGATGGGAGGTTTTTCAAGTGTCTTGCTATTACAGTACTTGTAGAAGTAGTTTTTAAAGCACCCAATATTATTTGAATAACGAATGTGTGTTCAGTCCCGTCTGACTCTGCAACCCCATGGACTGTAGCCCACCAGGCTCCTCTGTGCATGGAATTTTCCAGGCAAGAATTTTGGAGTGGAGTGCCATTTCCTACTTAAGGGGATCTTCCTGACCCAGGGATCGAACCCAGGTCTCCTGCATTGCCGTCAGATTCTTTACCACTGCACCACCTGGGAAGTTCATTTGATTTATAGCAACTTTAATCTTCATTACAGAGAAGGCAATGGCACCCCACTCCAGTACTCTTGCCTGGAAAATCCCATGGACGGAGCAGCCTGGTGGGCTGCAGTCCATGGGGTCGCTAGGAGTAGGACACGACTGAGCGACTTCACTTTCACTTTTCACTTTCATGCATTGGAGAAGGAAATGGCAACTCACTCCAGTGTTCTTGCCTGGAGAATCCCAGGGACGGGAGAGCCTGGTGGGCTGCCATCTATGGGGTCGCACAGAGTCGGACACGACTGAAGTGACTTAGCAGCAGCAGCAGCAATCTTCATTATCCTTAAAACATTTAACTGAAGTTGCCATGCTTTTTTTGCCAACATTTCTAGTCAGATCACTGGCTTTCAGATGGTTGTAGACTGAACCATCTGAAGGTTATAGACTACAGACTACTTATTTCTATGGAAGATCAGAAACAACTGAAGACAACTAATTGCCTTGGCTACTCCTTTAACCTTGTGGCTATCACAGGAAAATTAATGTAATTCCATATGGTTTTCTTTCTTCTTCTAATATCTTTCCTTGGATCATGGTACCAAGATAGATAAGAGTCATTTGAGCACCATTGTTATGTGATACCTTTTTCACTGCCTAAGAATTAAAGTAAATATTCAATTATTGGGCTTCCCTGGTGACTCAGACAGTAAAAAGTCTACTGCAATGCAGGAGACCTGGGTTTGATCTGTGGGGCAGGAATATCCCCTGGAGAAAAGAATGGCTACCCACTCCAGTATTCTTGCTTGGAGAATTCCATGGACAGAGGAGCCTGGTGGGCCATAGTCCATGGGGTCACAAAGAGTTATGACACCAAGTCCCATGTTAAAATTATGGTTAGTATAAGTTAGCATTGTAGTTCAATTAAACACAAATTATGCCATCAGCTATGACTTGGGGGGAATCTTTTGAATATGTTTTCAGATAGTAACTTGCCCTGTTTAATACATAAACTTGAGATGTGACATCTTGATAGCTCCTTAATTAGCTTCTCTGACCATAAAGACATTGGAATGTTTCACTTGCAAGCTAACTAAGAAGAACATCGAATACATTTGAAACTTATAATTTTCAGTTCTTGGAACATAGTAATGCCTGAAAAGGACTTGCTGATTTTATATATGTACCATTTGTTGAATGCTGAATAATTATATTAAGCATCATTAAAAGTACTTTCATCAGTGCTGTAAATGGCAAGATGCTTGAAGGACCTCCCGTCAGGAGAGTCTGTATAAGGTGGTTACAAAGATGAGGAAGATTTGGCTCACTCTACAGTGACATAATGGTAGGCCAGAGAGATTCAACCATCTTGAAATGCTGTTCTATTGCTCAGTCATATCCTATTGTATGGATAAGCTATAACTTGTTTAGCTTATCCATACAACTTATCCAACTTGTTTAGCTTGTCAAAATGTGATGGACATTTGGGTTGTTTCCATTTTGGTGTTGCTTTGAATATCTGCACGCAAGTCTTTGCATAAACTTATATTTTCATTCCTTCTGGTAAATACCTAGGAATGAAATTGATGGGTTATTTGGTAACCAACCAAGAGCTTTCACAAGCAGTGAAACTTTATGAAATATTTGATGTTCACACTCAGAATGTTGCTCAGACAGTTCCAGTTGCTCCACACTCTGCATAACGCTTGTTACGTGCAGTCTTCATGTTTGCCACTTTTACGTATATGGTGTCTCATGGTGGTTTGAACTTGCATTTTCCTGAAGATTAAGGGTGTTGACCAGGAGTTGGTAAACTATGACCAAGGGGTCAAATCCAGCCAACTGCCTATTTTTTTACAAATACAATTTAATGGGAGCACAAGTATGTCTATTTGTTTCCATAACATCTATAGGTGCTCTAGTAGTACAACGATAGAGTTGAATAGCTGCAGTAGAGAATATCTAGCCTGCAAAGCCTACAATGTTTACTATTTGACCCCTTTCTGGAAACATCAGACAACCCTGATGTTGTTACCTTTTCATGTGCTTGTCGTTTATCATATATCTCCTTTAGTGAGGGATGTATTCAAACCTTCTGCCATTTATTCTTAAACACTCTGTTTTCTTATTGAGTAGAAAGAATTCTTCTAAATATTCTGGATACAAGTCCTTTATTAGGTAAATGTATTGCAAATATTTTCTGCCAATCTGCAATTAGCTTTTTCTTTTTCTTGTTAGTCCTTTTAAAGTTCAAAACTAAAATTTGGCCAAGTCCATTTTATCAGTTTTTTAATCTATATGTCATATCTGAACCGATGAGAATTGACTTAATGATTTTGATGTCTTAGAAAATTTGACTTTGTACAACAAAGTAAGTGACTGAGAAAGTATACGGGTTGGCAGTGTCAATAGAATGCGTGCAAAGAAAGAACATGCTGTAAGAAATATGGTTTATTATTTTAATCCTGAAACAACTTAGTCATTATTTTACTAACATCATTACTATAGCTATTCTTTTACTTAATATCTTGTGGAAATAAATTCTAATGTGATTATTCCCAAACTTGTTATTTAGTACTTTACAACATCGAGAGCTGGTGGCTGTGGCATTTATTGCTGCTACACTAATAGAAACTTCTTAGATGAGAAGATAACTTTTGTATTTCGAAGTTTTTCTCTTGAAATGATTTTATCAACTTGACCAACTTCATATAAACAATATATACCACATTCTAAAATGTTTTTGAAAGTGTTAAGATAACGTGAAGAGAGAGTAGACATGAAAGAATTCCTCCTACTGAATAGGTTGTGATGGTAACTCCTTTCTCACAGATCAGTGACTAGTTGTCCATGGCACTTTAGCTGGCTTACCTAAGCATGTTATGTTTGGGCTATGTTTCTTTACAGAGTTTTATTGAAACTGGCCACAGTTTAGTTCAGTCAGTCAGTCGTATCCGACTCTTTGAAACCTCTTTGAAGGAGGTTTGTACAGCAGCATGCCAGATTTCCCTGTCCATCACCAACTGCTGGAACCTACTCAAACTCATGTCCATAACATCAGTGATGCCATCTAACCATCTCATCCTCAGTCATCCCCTTCTCCTCCTGCCATCAATCTTTCCCAGCATCAGGGTCTTTTCCAATGAGTTGGTTCTTCACATCAGGTGGCCAAAGTATTAGAGTTTCAGCTTCAGCATCAGTCCTTCCAATGAGTATTCAGGACTGATTTCCTTCAGGATTGACTTGTTGGATCTCCTTGGAGCTCCTTTCTTGTGCTCCTTATTGTCTGTGTATCCACCACAGTTCAAAAGCATCAGTGCTTCAGTGCTCAGCTTTCTTTCTTTATAGTCCAATTCTCACATCTGTACATGACTACTGAAAAAACCATAGCTTTGACTATATGGACCTTTGCTGGTAAAGTAATGACTCTGCTTTTTAATATGCTGTCTAGTTTGGTCATAGCTTTTCTTCCAAAGAGCAAGCATCTTTTAATTTCATGGCTGCAGTCACCATCTGCAGTGATTTTGGAGCCCAAGAAAATAAAGTCGGGCTATTTCTATTGTTTCCCCATCTTCTTGCCATGAAGTGATGGGACCAGATCCCATGATCTTAGTTTTCTGAATGCTGAGTTTTAAGCCAACTTTTCACTCTCCTCTTTCACTTTCATCAAGAGGCTCTTTAGTTCTTCGCTTTCTCTTATAAGGGTGGTGTTATCTGCATATCTGAGGTTATTGATATTTCTCCCAGCAATCTTGATTTCAGCTTGTGCTTCATCCAGCCTGGCATTTTGCATGATGTACTCTGCATATAAGTTAAATAAACAGGGTGACTATATACAGCCTTGATCTACTTCTTGCCCAATTAGGAACCAGTCTATTGTTCCATGTCCAGTTCTAACTGTTGCTTCTTGACCTGCATACACATTTCTCAGGAGGCAGGTCAGGTGGTCTGGTATTCTCATCTCTTTCAGAATTTTCCACAGTTTGTTGTGATCCACAGTCAAGGCTTTGGCATAGTCAATAAAGCAAAATAGATGTTTTTCTGAAACTTTCTTGCTTTTTCAATGATCCAACAAATGTTAGCAATTTAATCTCTGGTTCCTCTGCCTTTTCTAAATCCAGCCTTGAACATCTGGAAGTTCACAGTTCACATACTGTTGAAGCCTGGCTTGGAGAATTTTGAGCATTATTTTGCTAGTGTGTGAGATGAGTGCAACTGTGTGATAGTTTGAACATTCTTTGGCATTGCCTTTCTTTGGGATTGGAATGAAAACTGATCTTTTCCAGTCCTGTGGCCACTGCTGAGTTTTCCAGATTTGCTGGTACATTGAGTGCAGCACTTTCATAACATCGTCTTTTAGGATTTAAAATAGCTCAACTGAAATCCCATCACCTCCCGTAGCTTTGTTCGTAGTGATGCTTCCTAAGGCCCACTTGTCTTTGCATTCCAGGATGTCTGGCTCTAGGTGAGTAGTCACACCATCATGGTTATCTGGGTCATAAAGGTCTTTTTTGAATAGTTCTTCTGTGTATTCTTGCCACCTCTTCTTAATATCTACTTCTGTTAGGTCCATACCATTTCTGTCCTTTATTGTGCCCATCTTTGCATGAAATCTTCCCTTCGTATCTCTAATTTTCTTAAAGAAATCTCTAGTCTTTCCCATTCTACTGTTTTCCTCTATTTCTTTGCATTGATCACTGAGGAAGGCTTTCTTATCTCTCCTTGCCAATCTTTGGAACTCTGCATTCAAATGGATATATTTTTACTTTTCTCCTTTGCCTTTAGCTTCTCTTCTTTTCTCAGCTATTTATTAGGTCTCCTCAGACAACCATTTTGCCTTTTTGCATTTCTTTTTATTGGGGATGGTCTTGATCACTGCCATATGTACAATGTCAGGAACCTTAGTCCATAGTTCTTCAGGCACTCTGTCCATCAGATCTCATCCTTTGAATCTATTTCTCACTTCCACTGTATGATTATAAGGGATTTGATTTAGGTCATACCTGAATGGTCTAGCAGTTTTCCCTACTTTGTTTAATTTAAGTCTGAATTTTGCAATAAGGAGTTCATGATCCTCAGATCATGATTTTTCATGGTCAGCTCCTGGTCTTTCTTTTGCTGACTGTACAGAGCTTCTCCATCTTTGGCTACAAAGAACATAATCAATCTGGTTTTGGTATTGACCATCTGATGCTGTCCATGTGCATAAACTGGCCACAGCCACTCAGAATTCTGGGGTCAACATTAAATGCTTGCTTAGCACTTGTGCTTACGGCAAGAGCAGCCTGTCTCCTCTGGTTGATCCAGAGGGTTCTATGAACTTGTAGCGCTCTATCTTTTGTCTGATTTTCTCATTTCACTACCTTCCTTCCTGTTTTTAATGCCACAGGGCATGTATATCTTTTAAAAACTAAAAGGGGATTAATTCTGTTTTGAAAGGCATTCTTTTTCTTTTAGAATTTCACAACCCCATTTGGAATACATAGAGATACCCTAGGGTGTTGTGGAGGATTAGAAACAGCTGTCATAGATCCAAAGTTCTACTTTGCCAACATGCAATCTTTTTCTCTTCCAGCCATTCTAGTATTGCTTTCCTGAAACGCTCACATTCTTCATTTTATCTCACTCTTAATTAGTATATGTTTTGTTTCTCATTTAAGATGCAATAAAATGTTCTTACAGTACTCATTTCTCTGTATTCCTGGGCAATATATATGCCATTTATGAATGCGAAGAGTTGATTCATTGGAAAAGACTCTGATGCTGGGAGGGATTGGGGGCAGGAGGAGAAGGGGACGGCAGAGGATGAGATGGCTGGATGGCATCACTGACTCGATGAACGTGAGTCTGGGTGAACTCTGGGGGTTGGTGATGGACAGGGAGGCCTGGCGTGCTGCGATTCATGGGGTTGCAAAGAGTCGGACACGACTGAGCGACTGAACTGAACTGAACTGAACTATGACTGTTTTCTTAGTTGAGCTTGTATCATGTTGTACTTTTTATTATTATTATCTCTATTTATATCATTCACCTGAGCTCTTCATGCTAACTTTTGAAAGATAAAAGTTATTACATGACTAGTGTTCCAGAGCTTTAAGCCAGAGTTATGCAGAGTGAAGATAAATTTATCAAAGGTTAAAAATTATTATAGGATGCACTGAGAATTACCTAAAATACCAGGGAAATTTTTTAAGCATGTAAACTCAAATATTAGTCCAAACATTCATTTGAAGGGACACTTGAGAAAATTATTCAGATGAAAAGGACAAAATATTGCTTAACCATTTTGTTGAGCTCTAAAAGGGTCAATGGGGTCATAACTGAGTGAGAAAATGGGGTGTTTGGAGAATCCATGCTGGGTGACAATGTGAGCATAGCTGTAGGGCCAAGGTCTTGTATGCATTGAAGAATATGAGAAGATTTATACTAGGCAAAGACAAATGAGAGATTTTGAGAAGGAACAGATAATAATGACCTACTCAATTCTACTCAATACACTATCATGACCTATATGGAAAAAAGAATCTAAAAAGAGTGTACATATCTCTATGTATAACTGATTCATTTTGCTGTATACTTGAAACTAACACAACATTGTAAATCAGCTATACTTCAATAAAAAAATTTTTTTAAAGACTGTATTCATATATAGCAAGATAATGAAGGAATTTGAGCTCCTAGTTCCCATAAAGAACTGGGAAGAGAGTCTCAAAATATGAAGTTTGTGGTGCTGTTTTCAGAATAGATTTGTTTGTGTGCTTTTTTCTTTCTCAGGAGCTTTAAAAGTTTAGCTCTAGAGTGTAGTATGAGTTGGAATTTTGGAGAAAGTAAGTTAGATAAATGCCAATTAACTTTAAAAGTTACATGATGTTGATGTATTTATTGACATGAATTATTAGCAAAAGGGAGAAAGACTGGAGTTATGAAAATGCTGGGCAGAGGAAGCAATAACATTTCCACTTTTGTTAGTAATTCTGTTTACAGCCTTCCTTTTTTCTCATTTGGGGCAGCCATCCTTCCCACTTCCCAAGGGGAGGAATAACATGGTACATCTGTGAGCAAAGGTCTAATGTGATGATGTTGTGACTCTTGGCTCTTAGCCTAACAAGAGTGCAGCCAAAGTACATAAAGATTCCTAATCTCTTCTTCCCAACAAGGTGTTGGAAACAGGCCAGCTGGTTTTTTGATTTATCATGAGACATGATAACCTTACAAGGTAGTAGAGTATGTGCTTGATTTAGATTTGTTCCATTCCACTGAGCAAGATGGACAACTGTAGAGTTCATCTACGCATATAACTAAGATGGGGAAAATTGGCTTGGCCAAAATCTGTGTTATACATGTGAGATTATCTATCTATATCAACTTGTCAAAATCTTGTGAAGTTAGGAGAAAACATTAGCAGTTAGCATCAATTTGAACATTACAGTATGGGGATTAGCTACTTTGTACGCAACTGAGTCATGATAAAATTCTTAGCAAAAATGAGAGCATGGAAGCATACATTATTATATTGGGAATATATAATATTCCATTGGGAATTTGCTGTATGACTCAGGGAACTCAAAGTGGGGCTCTGTAACAACCTAGAGGGGTGGGATGGGGAGG
>NW_011494740.1:2828676-2829066 GCF_000754665.1 Bison bison bison | reverse complement strand
GAGCTATTTCAAATCCTGAAGATGATGCTGTGAAAGTGCTGCACTCAATATGCCAGGAAATTTGGAGGACTCAGCAGTGGCCACAGGACTGGAAAAAGTCAGTTTTCATTCCAATCCCAAAGAAAGGCAATGCCAAAGAATGCTCAAATTACCACACAGTTGCACTCATCTCACACACTAGCATAGTAATGCTCAAAATTCTCCAAGCCAGGCTTCACAGTATGTGAACTGTGAACTTCCAGATGCTCAAGGCTGGATTTAGAAAAGGCAGAAGAACCAGAGATTAAATTGCCAACATTTGCTGGATCATGGAAAAAGCAAGAGAGTTTCAGAAAAACATCTATTTCTGCTTTATTGACTATGCCAAAGCCTTTGACTGTGTGGATCACA
>NW_011494740.1:2822769-2828576 GCF_000754665.1 Bison bison bison | reverse complement strand
GGATGGGGAGGGAGGTGGGAGGGAGGTTCAAGAGGGAGGGGACATAGGTATACCTGTGGTTGATTCATGTTGATATTTGGCAGAAACCAACACAATACTGTAAAGCAGTTTTCCTTCAATTAAAAATAAATTAAAAAAAAAAAAAAAACCACACAACTGAGAGCAGAAAATCCAGCCTAGTGAGAACCTAAGATGTGGTTTTGACCCTGCACTTAACCAGCTGAGTGATGGAGGTGTGGCCACCCTGTCACTTGTGTGGTAAGAGAACTGGATGAGGTGAGCTGGGGATGGTCTTCCTCAGACTTTTGGATAAACCACTCAGTATCTCTGGGTTTCAATTTTGCTGCAAATGTAGGAATAGCAATCAGAGAACCAAGAAACTGTAGAAATTTCATCAAATTTTGGTGAAGTACAAAGTACTAGACACATGCCTGGATATAGTAGTACCAGCTACTGAAGTAAGAGTGGTTCCCACCGCCTGGTCGGTCTCCAAGAGGGAGCTGTTTTTATTTCTTCAGAGGCCTGAAGGAAGGCTTCTGTGTGGCTATATTGGGGTGGCTCAGGATGATTTTTGAGTGGAGTAATGTAAATTTAGTGTGATAGATTCAGGAAATCCATGGTATTTAGAGTGCTGACTGCTATACATACAAGTCTTTGATTAATGAGAAATGGACTGTGAATTATTAGGTAAGTAAATACAGTCTTCCCAATAGGTAAAGTATTTTAAAAATGTAAAATCCCAGTGAAATAATGAAAGAAAATAATTGAGGTCCACAATCTCTCATCTAAAATTCTCAGTCAGACATACTTTGGAATTCAGAAAAATCTTTGGATTTTGGTATTGTACTAGGATGCCTAGACCATGTATTAAGTAACCTCTTCGGTGGGGTCTTGATCAGCACCCTTTAATTAAGCACATTTAATTATAGGATTAAAATTTCTACAATTAGAACCTAGAAAAATAGTGCAGATGAACTTATTTGCAAAGCAGAAGCAGAGACACAGATGTGGAAAACAAACATATAGTTGCCAAGAGGGAAAGGGAGGGTGGGATGAATTGGGAGACTGGAATTGACCTATACACACTACTATATATAAAATAGATAACTAATGAGAACCTACTGTGTAGCACAAGGAACTCTACTGCATGCTCTGAGGGGACCTAAGTGGGGAGGGAATCTAAAAAGTGTGGGTATGTCTGTGTATAACTGATTCACATTGTAATAGAGCAGAAACTAATGTATGGTTATAAAACAACAATGTTTGTTTTATATCACACTGACTGTACAGTGAGATTAAAGAAGGACTATGTGGCTTCATAACAGTTCAGGTTGAGTTTTGTTGCCAAATTTATTTGACGTGAACTTACAAAAACCTAACAATGCCTTTCTTAGGATTTCTAAACTGTGACTAAAGGGTTTTGGATGGACCTGATTAAGTAACCAATTATTGACCAATTACTGTGTATCAGCTTTAAGATAGTGCCATTTGCACTAACCTTTGTCAGCAATCTGTCAAAGTAGACATCATTATCCATTATCCATAATTTATAAATCAGGAAACAAGACAAGCACAGGTTAGTGATCAGCCAGAGGCACCATGGACAGTATGTGGCAGAAGTGGTTTGAACCCAGCTTCTTCTGGCCCCAAAGACAAGACACAGTGCTGTTTCCTTACTGTTTGGTCAAGACGTTTGTTTAGTATGACTGTCTGTCCCTGTTGCTTAGTAGTTCAAAAATAATAATATTACTGCCTTGAAAACATGGGATTTCCCTCCTTACTCTGCTGTCTCTCTAGGGAAGTTCATCCAGTGATCATTTATAAACTAATGACACTCAGAAGGATCTGGGCCCGCTTTCTGAGCATCACTTTTAGTCACCTTACTGTTGGACATTTCCATGGAGTTGTCTCACTGACCCAGCAATCTCCAAACAGAACTAATCATCTTTTCTCTCTACCCTGCTCCTTTTAGAAAATCTACTCCACCGTCTCAGTTACTCCTAAACCAAAACTTATGCACCTCCCTCCCTTTCCAACTCTATTAACCTCCCTCCCTTTCCAACTCTATTAATCACTAAGTCCTATGGGGTTACGGCTAGAGACCAGCACTGAGGGGCTGGGGGTTTCAAAGTGTGGTAATTTAATTTACCAGTAAGAAATTTCAGATCCTTTTTACCAGACAGTACTTGGTATTCTGGTGGTGGTGGTTTAGTCAGTCATGTACGACTATTGTGACCCCATGGACTGTTACCCGCCAGGTTCCTCTGTCCATAGGATTCTCCAGGCAAGAAAACTGGAGGGGGTTGCCATTTCCTCCTCCAGGGGATCTTCCCAACCCAGGGATCGAACCCTGGTCTCCAGCATTGCAGGCAGATTCTTTACCGACTGAGCCACCAGGGAAGCCCACTTTGTATTCTAGACTGCTTTATATGTTATTGTCTGTTTATTTTGGTCTCAAAATTACCTGTGTTTTAGCTATTTAGGTGGATGTGCTGTTATCCTTAGTCGCTAGATATCATGCTTTCCAGTAACAAGGCCTCTCACCACTAACCTTTGCTCCAAATTTGTCTTGGGATGCTAAAGAGGTAAAGTAACAGCCACCGATATTTTCATTCCCATCTCTAGGTAAAAGGCCAAACCTGAAGGTCCACATCAATACCACAAGTGACTCCATCTTCTTGAAGTTCCTGCGTCCAAGTCCTAATGTAAAACTGGAAGGTTTTCTCCTGGGATATGGCAGTAACTTATCACCAAACCAGTACTTCCCTCTTCCTGCCGAAGGGAAATACACTGAGGCCATAGTCGGTAAGATGTTTGGGTTTCAGGCATAGGAAGAAGAGGTAACAGGTAACGCGTGTTACATGGTACATAAATCCTGAAGCATCATTTTTTTTTTTTTCTATATCCTCAGCTGAACCAAATGACATAAATACAAAACATCAAAATTCTTGTAACCCGTAGCACAATTCTTTACATCAAAAAGTATGTAATACTGCAGAAATAATCATTGCCATTATACAATTCCTGACCATATAACTAAGCTTGGATAGGGAAAAAATAGTTAAAATAACTGGGCTTAAATCTCTGTAACATAGCTTGTTTATGTGGATTAATTTTCCTTCCTGCTGTGTCTTTACTTTCTTCTGGTAGAAAATATCAACTTCAGCTTTCTGGGTGTCTCTGCATGACAAACTACCTTTAAAAAGAAAAGACAAAGCATTAATATTACATTAAACTTTAGAGTATTTCAGACAAAAGGTTAAAGCGTATATTTGTGTTATAAAATTTTAAATCTTTAAAAATATTTTAATCACATTAAATGTAATTTGAGGATGTGAGCATGTCAGGCCTTCTCCAGATTTGCAAATAAAACATTTTAAAGGATAATTAAAAAAAAAAAAAGAAATCCTCAGCTTAGAATGCTGTCAAAGTCTTCCTGAACAGACTAAGATTAGGTTTGTATTTTGCTCTACTGCTACAATTATTTCTAAATAGCTTTTCCATAAACTTTGAAGTTTAATCCTGTAACATGAACTACTATATACCAGATCTAATATTTGTGCATATATGCAGCAAAGTTAAAGATGAATCACTTTTGCCCTACAGCTCTTTCTCACAGAGAGGTTCTCATAGATAAGTCTCTCTTGTACTTTAAAATTAGGCAAGAGAGTAACATTATTAGTTATAAATGCCTATGCTAAATTTTACACAAGATGGGCACATTAAAAGCAAACACATCAGTTTGTTACCCCCCAAATTTGAGAATTAGACACTTTGACAAGTGTAAAAACATTAGTCTTGATCATATAAACCATAAGGAATTTAAAAATTTGCAAATATTCCTTCAACATACCCACTCTTTACTATTAATATAAAAAGTGTCTGGGAGCTATACATGTATCCCTACACAAATAGATACACTGTCCTTTATTTATTGAACATTAGAAGTAACATTTTATTTATCGTAATTTTTATCCTTGGTTATATAGATTGAAAATTTTGTTAATAATAAACATCCTTTCCTTATGAGGCAGAAGGCATCCTATCTTAAAGTGACAGAAGTCAGATTGCTAATGAAAAATATATGTAGAAAACTATAAAGAAAATTTCTAGCACAAATATATCAAGCTTTTATTGATTCACTAATGAGGGATGGTCAGGTGGAATAGGTACCCTTTTATTTGTTTCAACTCTTAAAACTTTTTTTTTCTTTTTTTCATTTATTTTATTTTATTTTTAAACTTTACAATATTGTATTAGTTTTGCCAAAGTTTAAAACTTCTTATTATGAAAAAATTCAAAGATATAAGAAGAAAGAAACCTATAATGACTCGTGTATAATGCTGCAACTTGAATATTGTCACTCTTTTGCTCATAATCTCTTTCCATGTAGTCCTCATATTTGCTCATATAGGTATTTTAAACCATAGCTAGATAGTATATTTGTATAGTCTTTAAGCACTTCAGTATGCATCTCTAACAGATAAAAATATTTTTAGTAATGTCTTACTTTTATCATATTATAACAATAATCCCATTATATTGTTTTATGCCTAATCCATATTTAAATTTCTCTGGTCATCTTTAAAAATGCCCTCTTTGAGCTGTTTCTTTTTTTAATCAGGATCCTACATGGTTTACATGTTAGGGTTGACTGTTACCATATCATAAGTCAGTCCTCTCTCCCTTCTCTCTTTAAATGTCATTGATTTGCTGGAGAAATCTGATTATATATTCTGGTCCACATTCTGTATTTACCTGGCTGCTTCCATGTATTTTTGAACTGGTTCCTCTATCCTGGTATTTCCTGTGAAAGTTATTTTGATTTGGAGGCTGTATTAGATTTGGGTTAAGCATTTTCAGGAAAGAATACTTTATAGGTGGTATTATTTCCTAACAACTCACAAAAGAGGTATATAATGGCTGGTGTCATACTTAGTAATGTTAATACTGTTTGTTATGTTTAGGTGACCTCAGCCTGACCCTGCCGTTATAAAATTCATCAAATTTTCACTTAATGGTTTTAACATCTATTGATGGTCATGGCCCAGATCCATTATTTTATACAGAGGTTGTAAAATGGCAATTTGTACATTTTAGAAAGAATCTAATTCTATCATTCTTTTGCATTTTTTAACTGAAATTCTATATTAAAGAAGAATTTTCTTTTATTTACTTTTTCACTTTCCATATACAGTGTTTAGGAAATACAAGATACATTCTCATTGTAATATATTGATGCTTGGAAATCTGCAGTGTTGACCAATTATACTGTTGTTTATTTTATTATCAGTAAGAATGCATTAGTTATTTTTATTGATTTTCAAGGTATTTGATAATGATATTGTACAGGAGACAGGGATCAATACCATCCCAAGAAAAAGAAAGGCAAAAAGGAAAAATGGCTGTCTGAGGAGGCCTTACGAATAGCTGTGAAAAGAAGAGAAGTGAAAAGCAAAGGAGAAAAGTAAAGATATAAACATCTAAATGCAGACTTCCAAAGAATAGCAAGGAGAGTTAAGAAAGCCTTCCGCAGAGATCAATGCAAAGAAATAGAGGAAAACAACAGAATGGGAAAGACTAGAGATCTCTTCAAGAAAATTAGAGATACCAAGGGAATATTTCATACAAAGATGGGCTTGATAAAGGACAGAAATGCTATGGACCTAACAGAAGCAGAAGATATTAAGAAGAGGTGGCAAGAATACACAGAAGAACTGTACAAAAAAGATCTTCATGACCCAGATAATCACGATGGTGTGATCACTCACCTAGAGCCAGACATCCTGGAATGTGAAGTCAAGTGG
>NW_011494740.1:2818112-2822354 GCF_000754665.1 Bison bison bison | reverse complement strand
GTGAAGAGGAACTCAAAAGCCTCTTGATGAAAATGAAAGAGGAGAGTGAAAAAGTTGACTTAAAGCTCAACATTCAGAAAACAAAGATCATGGTATCTGGTCCCATCACTTCATGGCAAATAGATGGGGAAACAGTGGAAACAGTGTCAGACTTTATTTTTCTGGGCTCCAAAATCACTGCAGATGGTGACTGCAGCCATGAAATTAAAAGATGCTTACTCCTTGGAAGGAAAGTTATGACCAACCTGGACAGCATATTCAAAAGCAGAGGCATTACTTTGCCAACAGAGGTCTGTCTAGTCAAGGCTATGGTTTTTCCAGTGGTCATGTATGGATGTGAGAGTTGGACTGTGAAGAAAGCTGAGTGCCGAAGAACTGATGCTTTTGAACTGTGGTGTTGGAGAAGACTTGAGAGTCCCTTGGACTGCAAGGAGATCCAACCAGTCCATTCTGAAGGAGATCAGCCCTGGGTGTTTTTTGGAAGGAATGATGCTAAAGCTGAAACTCCAGTACTTTGGCACCTCATGCGAAGAGTTGACTCATTGGAAAAGACTCTGATGCTGGGAGGGATTGGGGGCAGGAGTAGAAGGGGACAACAGAGAATGAGATGGCTGGATGGCATCACTGACTTGATGGACGTGAGTCTGAGTGAACTCTGGGAGATGGTGATGGACAGGGAGGCCTGGCGTGCTACGATTCATGGGGTTGCAAACAGTCGGACACGGCTGAGCGACTGAACTGAACTGAATGATTTTTAATCATTATATCACTTATCCATCCCTTACAATTATTCTCACTGTCATTTAAATATGGTTGATTGTTTAACCTTGGTTCACTATTAAACTGTGAACTTTTAAAGTTTATGTCTTTTTCTTTGGTCATTCATACCAGAATGACCTACATTGAGTAGACAGGCAATAAATATTTGTGGCACTGAAATCTGAACAGAGTCAAGTCTGTGTAGAATATTTAGGCTGGAGGAGGCTATGAGAGATTGTCTAGTCTGGGCTCTTGTCATCAGGCTAGTATATAACTAAGCCATCCAGGTATATAAAACATCACTGTGTTTCTTATAGATCTTTAAGCACAGTGATTCCCAAACTTCTCCTGGAAGGCTATTCTAAGCAGAATTTTTAAAACTCTTAATTTATCCTTTAGATTGATATGTTCTTTTTGTTTATTTTCTTTCTCTTCTAGTATGCTGGTGGAAGATGAAAAACATTCTTCTGAGATATTTACTTTTCCATCTTTCTTTATGCCAAGGAATCTGTGTGCTTCTGTTTTTATTACTTCAAAACAGATTTGCATTTCCAAATTAAATGTTATTATCTGGTTGCTTAAATTGCTTATAGTCTTTTTTTAATGATTATGGTTGTATTAATGGCTCATAAATGGTTAAGCATCAGCATATTAGTTTTCAACTGCCACTCTAACAGATTACCACAAACTTGGGTGGCTTAAAACATCATAAATTAATTACCTTACATTTGTATAAGGTACATCTACCTGGGAGTAGTGACTTCTGATGTGCAGCACTGTTGGGAAACTCTTTAGAGATTTTTTGTCTCTTTCTGCAGCTGGCAAATGAATTCTTTCCCACCTAGTAGTAGCAGTGCAGTGTTAGTCATGTCCAACTCTTTGTGACCCCATGGATGTAACCTGCCAGGCTCCTCTGTCCATGAAATTCTCCAGGCAAGAATACTGGAGTGGGTTACCATTCCCTTCTCCAGGGGATCTTCTCGACCCAGGGATCAAACCTGGGTCTCCTTCATTACAGGCAGATTCTTTACCATCTGAGCCACCAGGGAAGCCTTTGCAGAAGAGGTTGCTGGTACCGTCTGCCAGGTCAGTGGTGGATTCATGTATTTTGTGGATAGTTAAGGAACATCTGGGCTTCCCAAGTGGCACTAGTGGTAAAGAACCCACTTGGCAAAGCAGGATATGTAAGAGACTCAGGTTTGATCCCTGGGTTGGGAAGATCCCCTGGGGGAGGACATGGCAACCCACTCCAGTAATCTTGCCTGGAGAATCCCATGGACAGAGGAGCCTAGTGGGCTGCAGCCCATGGGGTTGCAAAGAGTCACCCATGACTGAGCACCTGCACAGTTCTGTATGTGAGAAGCCCAATGTGGGTCTCTCTTGGCTAAAGTCAAGGTTGTGGCGAGGGCTGCATTCCCTTCTGGAGGCTCTGAAGGGAAAATCTGTTTCTGTTTTTGCAGTTTCTAGAGGGGCCCACTTTTCCTTTTCTACCTTTAAATCTAAAAATATGATACAAATGATTATATAAACAAAACAGAGACAGACTCACAGATACAGAGAACAAACTAGTGGTTTGTGAAGCAACAGAATTGGACATGGAACAACAGACTGGTTCCAAATAGGAAAAGGAGTACGTCAAGGATGTATATTTTCACTCTGCTTATTTAACGTATATGCAGAGTACATCATGAGAAACGCTGGGCTGGAAGAAGCACAAGCTGGAATCAAGATCGCTGGGAGAAATATCAACAACCTGAAATATGCAGATGACACCACCCTTATGGAAGAAAGTGAAGAGGAACTAAAAAGCCTCTTGATGAAGGTGAAAGTGGAGAGTGAAAAAGTTGGCTTAAAGCTCAACATTCAGAAAACAAAGATCATGGCATCTGGTCCCATCACTTCATGGGAAATAGATGGGGAAACAGTGGAAACAGTGTCAGACTTTATTTTTCTGGGCTCCAAAATCACTGCAGATGGTGACTGCAGCCATGAAATTAAAAGATGCTTACTCCTTGGAAGGAAAGTTATGACCCACCTAGACAGCATATTCAAAAGCAGAGACATTACTTTGCCAGCAAAGGTCCGTCTAGTCAAGGCTATGGTTTTTCCTGTGGTCATGTATGGATGTGAGAGTTGGACTGTGAAGAAGGCTGAGCGCTGAAGAATTGATGCTTTTGAACTGTGGTGTTGGAGAAGACTCTTGAGAGTCCCTTGGACTGCAAGGAGATCCAACCAGTCCATTCTGAAGGAGATCAGCCCTGGGATTTCTTTGGAAGGACTGATGCTAAAGCTGAAACTCCAGTACTTTGGCACCTCATGCGAAGAGTTGACTCATTGGAAAAGACTCTGATGCTCGGAGGGATTGGGGGCAAGAGGAGAAGGGGATGACAGAGGATGAGATGGCTGGATGGCATCACTGACTTGATGGACATGACTCTCAGTGAACTCCGGGAGATGGTGATGGACAGGGAGGCCTGGCGTGCTGCAATTCATGGGGTCGCAGAGAGTCGGACACTGAGAGACTGATCTTCTCTGAGTGGTTACCAATAGCGAAAGGGAATGGGGAAGGGGCAAGGAATGAGGAGATACAAACTATTATATATAAAATTGAAAAGCAACAAATATGTATCATACAACATGGGAAATATAACCATTATTTTATAATAACTTTTAATGGAGTATATAATCTTTAAAAATACTGAATTACTGTGCTGTACACTTGAAACTAATATAATAGTCAAACTCTCCTACAATTTAAAAAATCCAGCAACATTGGGTCAAGCACTACTCACACCACATTGCTCTGATCTCTTTGGGCTCCTTCCACTTTTAAGGATCTGGATAATCACGATAGTGTGATCACTGACCTAGAGCCAGACATCCTGGAATGTGAAGTCAAGCGGGCCTTAGAAAGCATCACTATGAACAAAGCTAGTGGAGGTGATGGAATCCCAGTTGAGCTATTCCAAATGCTGAAAGATGATGCTGTGAAAGTGCTACACTCAATATGCCAGCAAATTTGGAAAACTCAGCAGTGGCCACAGGACTGGAAAAAGTCAGTTTTCATTCCAATCCCAAAGAAAGGCAATGCCAAAGAATGCTCAAACTATGGCACAATTGCACTCATCTCACACGCTAGTAAAGTAATGCTCAAAATTCTCCAAGCCAGCCTTCAGCAATATGTGAACCGTGAACTTCCTGATGTTCAAGCTGGTTTTAGAAAAGGCAGAGGAACCAGAGATCAAATTGCCAACATCCACTGGATCATGGAAAAAGCAAGAGAATTCCAGAAAAACATCTATTTCTGCTTTATTGACTATGCCAAAGCCTTTGACTGTGTGGATCACAATAAACTGTGGAAAATTCTGAAAGAGATGGGAATGCCAGATGACCTGATCTGCCTCTTGAGAAATTTGTATGCAGGTCAGGAAGCAAGAGTTAGAACTGGACATGGAACAAGAGACTGGTTCCAAATAGGAAAAG
>NW_011494740.1:2817406-2817728 GCF_000754665.1 Bison bison bison | reverse complement strand
CACTGCAGATGGTGACTGCAGCCATGAAATTAAAAGATGCTTACTCCTTGGAAGAAAAGTTATGACCAACATAGATAGCATATTCAAAAGCAGAGACATTACTTTGCCAGCAAAGGTTCATGTAGTCAAGGCTATGGTTTTTCCTGTGGTCATGTATGGATGTGAGAGTTGGACTGTGAAGAAGGCTGAACACTGAAGAACTGATGCTTTTGAACTGTGGTGTTGGAGAAGACTCTTGAGAGTCCCTTGGACTGCATGGAGATCCAACCAGTCCATTCTGAAGGAGATCAGCCCTGGGATTTCTTTGGAAGGACTGATGCTA